>NC_057800.1:727243709-727414378 GCF_018294505.1 Triticum aestivum | reverse complement strand
CCGTCCCTCCGGCGAGCGCGCCGCCCCGCGCCGTCCTCCTCCACGCCGGCGCCGCCCCGGGCCTCTCCTCCCCTCCGGCAAGCCGCCGGCCTCCTCCCCCGTTGATTCCGGCGAACAGGAACAGTGACTCCGGCGTGCTCCGAAATCCGTGCCGATCCGGATCTGGATCTGTGGAAACCCTAGGGTTGACTTTCCCCCTCTCCCATCATATTTTTATGCAATCTTTGACCTGTGATATCTCCACATTCGTAGCTCTGATTTGGACATATAGTATATCAAAATGTTCGTCTCGATGAGTACATCATTTCATTCCATTGCATCATTTTCATTTGAGTTCATCTTGATGCCCGAAATGGTGCTAGAAGGAGGCTTCATGAGTTAATTGTCAGATCTACTAGTTCATCTTAGACTTTTGTCATTTTTGCCATGATTGTTGCGTGCATGATATGCCATGGTGCTCTAGATATGTTTTGTTAAGGATTTTGTTATCTTTCCAGAGGTGCAACCCATGCATTTTTGTGATGTGTGTGGTGACCTGTGCAAGCTTGCAAAGTGGGGCACCCGGTAAATTTGTTTTCAGGGATTTAGTAGTTTTCACTAAGTCTGGGATTGTTTAGTTCATGATGCCATATGTTCAGGTTGTTTCCTAGTGAGCCGTGCCTCTTTTGAGGATGATCAGTAAAGGAGTTTTGTTAATATTGTTATGCTATATCCATCCATGCCTTTGTTTGCAATTATGGAGCACCCTAGCTTTAGTCAATTGAGCTCTACTTTTACTTCGTTGTGAATCTGGGCAGATTGTCAACTTGTTTGCGATTTTGCTGGTGTTATTGTAGTTGATCCATGCATGCTATGCCATTGTTCTTGCCATGTCTAGCTTGAATTTTATGCCTTCTTAATGGTTGTATGCTTGCCTTGACATGACTTGCACCGTAGTGAGTGCATCGAGCTCGTTTACATGCCTTCGTGAGTTATATTTCAGCATGTCTCAGTTTTCACAAAGTCTGAAAACTGATTGTGTTTTAGCTATGTTCGTGTGCTTGTTAGTATATTTTGTGATCCCTTTTGGCCCAAGGTCACTAAGGGTCTTTTGTTAAGCTTGTTGAGTAGCTCCATGCCATGTTCTTCTTTGTCTTAATCAGGTCCTGTAGCATGTTGTTTTGTTGCTCCAAAGAGGGCTTCATGATCTGAAATTTCAGACAACTGTTAATTTCACTAAGTCTGAAATCTGTTTACCATTTGCGTTTTTGCCATGCTTGTTTGAACCTGTTAATGGATGAATTGGCCGTGGCTTAGTGCTAGTCTTTTGTTAAGCATCTTGAATGCTTCCCTTCCATGTATTTTGTTGCCATGTTTGAGTGCTGTAGCATGTTCATTTCGTTGCATTTAGAGGCCTACTTGCTGTAAATCGCAGACCGGTGCCAATTTTGAATCGCTTGCCATTTCCAAACCGTAACTCCGATTCCGGCGTTTTTATATCGTTTTCAAGCGATTTCATCCCATCTTTCCAGTGGCACACTTGGTTTTCCAAGTTGAGGCCAAGTTCATACATTTCCTGTCATATCTTGCATTTTGCATCCCGCATAGCATACCATCATTGCATCTTATTGTTTGAGTTTGCACGTGGTTGATTGTATCCTTGTTGCTTGTTTGTCTTGTTTGGGTAGAGCCGGGAGACGAGTTCGCTAACGAGGAGCCCGTTGAGTTTGCTTTTGAGGATCCAGTCAACTCTAACAGCTTTGCAGGCAAGATGATCATACCCTCAAAATCACTACTATCTTTGCTATGCTAGTTTGCTCGCTCTTTTGCTATGCCAATGCTACGATGCCTACCTTTTGTTTGTCAGCCTCCCAATTGCCATGTTGAACCTCTAACCCACCATGTCCTAGCAAACCGTTGATTGGCTATGTTACCGCTTTGCTCAGCCCCTCTTATAGCGTTGCTAGTTGCAGGTGAAGTATGGAGCCGTTCCTTTTTGGGACATTTATTTACTTGTTGGGATATCATTATATTGCCATGTTATCTTAATGCATCTATACACTTGGTAAAGGGTGGAAGGCTCGGCCTCTCGCCTAGTGTTTTGTTCCACTCTTGCCGCCCTAGTTTCCGTCATATCGGTGTTATGTTCCCGGATTTTTGCGTTCCTTACACGGTTGGGCTATAATGGGAACCCCTTGATAGTTCGCCTTGATTAAAGCTTTTCCAGTAATGCCCAACATTGGTTTTACCATTTGCCACCTAGCCTTTTTTCCCTTGGGTTTCCGGAGCCCGAGGGTCATCTTATTTTAGCCCCCCCCCGGGCCAGGGCTCCTCTGAGTGTTGGTCCGACCGAGTAGACTGCGGGGCCACCTCGGGGCAACTTGAGGGTTGGTTTTACTCGTAGGATGTCTCATCTGAGTGTGCCCTGAGAATGAGATATGTGCAGCTCCTATCAGGATCTTTGGGCATATTCGGGCGGTTTTGCTGGTCTTGTTTTAACCTGTCGAAATGTCTTGTTGTACCGGGATACCAAGTCTGATCGGAACGTCTCGGGTGGAGGTATATTCCTTCGTTGACCGTGAGAGCTTGTCATGGGCTAAGTTGGGACTCCCCTGCAGGGATTAAACTTTCGAAAGCCGTGCCCGCAGTTATGGGCAGATGGGAATTTGTTAATGTCCGGTTGTAGATAACTTAAACATAAACTTAATTAAAATGAATCAATCGTGTGTGTTACCATGATGGCCCCTTCCCGGCAGAGTCCGGGAAGTGGTCACGGTGTTGGAGTAATGCTTGCGCAGGTTGTTACTCTAGATTCTCGCTCGCGTTTTGCCTCCTATTCTCGCTCTCTTTTGCGAATAAGTTAGCCACCATATATGCTAGTCGCTTGCTGCAGCTCCACATGTATTTGCCTTCCCCTTCCTATAAGCTTAAATAGTCTTGATCCCGAGGGTGCGAGATTGCTGAGTCCCTGTGACTCACAGATTCCTACTATACCAGATGCAGGTCCAGGTGATTCCGCTCCAGGTGACGCGTACGAGCTGAAGTGGGAGTTCGACGAGGACTCTCAGCGTTACTATGTCTCTTTTCCTGATGATCAGTAGTGGTGCCCAGTTGGGGTGATTGGAACCAAGTCGCATGTTGGGTTTTTCTTCTATTTTGGCGCCGTAGTCGGGCCATGAGTGTTTGGATGATATATGTTATTTATGTATTTTGATGTGACGTGGCGAGTGTAAGCCAACTATGTATCTCCCCTTATTATTATTTATATTACATGGGATGTTGTGATGATTGCCTAACTTGTGACATTGCTTTCAATGCAGTTATGTCTCTAAGTCGTGCCTCGACACGTGGGAGCTATAGCCGCATCGAGCGCGTTACAAGTTGGTAATCAGAGCCTTCCCCGACCTTAGGAGCCCCATTGCTTGATCGTTTTTAGTAGCCGAGTTGTGTCTAGAAAAAATGTTTTGAGTCATTTAGGAATTATATATCGGAGAGTTTAGGAATTCTTTTTACTTCCCAGTCTCCTCATCGCTCTGGTAAGGCATCCTGACGTAGAGTTTTGACTCTTCTCTTCTCAAATTTCACTAAATTTTTTTTAGGATCACGCGAGTATCTTGGAATCGTTCCGATGGTTTTATGATGAGAATATTGTCTTGGTGCCTCCTGTCAGGGGTTTAGTAGAAGTGTCCCGGGGAGTTGAGCTCTGAGGTGTTGTCATCATAATTTTATCGTTGCAATTCTGGAATACTTGAGATATGTTCGCCGACATCGAAAATCTCTTTTATGCAGTTCGTTGGTGAGATAACCTCGACGCCACCCAGTACTGGGGCAGGAGTTCGGGAGTATCGCCATAACTTGTATAACGGATGCTGCAGAATGGTTCCAGCAATACAAGGATTCCAGAGGTGGATGTCTGATCACTTGGGATGATTTCCGTCGAGATTTCCGAGCTCATCACATCCCTCAAAGTGTGGTTGAAAGTAAGCGTCAGGAATTCTGCAATCTGAAGCATGGCTCTTTGTCTGTCTATGACTACAACAAGTTGTTCCAGAAGCTCGCCCGCTTTGCCAAGCAGGACATACCTGATGAGAAGAGCATGATATATCAGTTCAGGGGTGGTCTCAGAGAAGAAATTCAGCTCGCTCTTGTCCTCTTTGAGCCGTTGAGATACGATGAGTTCTACAACATGGCACTAAAGCAAGAGGCTGCTCAGTTGAGGTGTGATGCTTCCAAGAAGCGAGCCAGAGATGCTACTCCTTCTTCCTCTACTCAAGTGGCCAAGCAGCAGAAGTATTCGCTTCCTCCTCCTCCGTTCCGTCAGCCGTATCAGCAGAAGAGCAAAGGTGGCAGTGGTTCTTCCCACCCACCCAACCCTGGCTTTTAGAACAAGACTTCGTCTCAACCTCCAAGATCAAGTGTTCCGTACCACCGTCCGCTCTCAGAGGTCACGTGCAACAAGTGCCAAGAAAAGGGTCACTATGCCAACAAGTGTTTCAACCAGAGGCGTCTTCCTCCTCCTCCTCCTGTGAGATCGGCAAGTATAGCAGTGGTCAAGCATAACCCCAAGCATGCCAAGGTCAACTTGATGAACGCAGCTCAGGCAGAGGATTCGTCAGATGTCATCATGGGTAACCTTCCTGTTAATGATATTCTTGCAAAAGTACTTTTTGATACTGGTGCATCGCATTCTTTCTTGTCATGCCCGTTTGCATCGAAGCACAATGTTGATACTGAGATTATGCCCAAAGCCATGCAAGTCATTTCTCCCAGCAAGCTTTTGACTTCTAGTTTGATTGCTCTCGATATCTCTATCATGTTGGGCGACTACAAGTTTCTCTCTTCTCCGATGGTTCTTGGTAACTCGGATATTGATCTTATTCTCGGAATGGATTGTCTTTCTAAGCACAAGGCTCAGCTTGATTGTGCAGGCAGGCAGATTCAATTGACTCATTCGTCTGAGGATGTAATTGTCTTTGCCGCTCGTGATGATACCATCCGTCTGTTTTCTCTCAATGAGAAGGGTGAACTGGATGCTATCTCGCAAATTCCAGTCGTTTGCGAATATCAAGACGTCTTTCTAGAAGAGCTTCCAGGAATGCCTCCGCACCGGCCAGTTGAATTCGTTATTGATCTTGAGCCCGGTACGGAACCTGTGTGCAAACGTCCTTACAAGCTCGGACCTGAAGAGTTGAAGGAGCTGAAGAAACAACTCGATGAGCAAGAGAGAATGGGCCTCATCCGGCCTAGTTCTTCTCCGTGGGGTTGTGGTGTTCTTTTTGTGAAGAAGAAGGATGGATCGGACTGACTTTGTGTTGATTACCGTTCATTGAACAAGAAGACCATCAAGAACAAATACCCACTTCCCAACATCAATGAGCTGTTCGAACAACTCAAAGGTGCCCAAGTATTCTCCAAGCTTGATCTCCGTATGGGTTATCATCAGATTCGTATCCGTGAGCAAGATATTCCTAAGACGGCTTTCAGGACAAGCTTTGGTTCATATGAATACACTGTCATGTCTTTTGGCCTCGTCAATGCTCCTCCGACGTTCTCTCGCATGATGAACTTCATCTTCAACGCCTACACCAATGACTTCGTTTTGGTCTATCTCGACGACATACTGGTTTTCTCCAAGAACAAGGAAGATCATGCCAAGCACTTGCGTCTGGTTCTCGATAAGCTCAGGGAACATGAGTTCTACCCCAAGTTCTCCAAGTGTGAATTTTGGCTCGATGAGGTACTTTATCTTGGTCATATCATCTCTGCCAAGGGCATTGCCGTGAATCCTAAGAAGGTGTCTGCAACTGTTAATTGGGAACCTCCTCAGAACGTGAAGCAACTCCGCAGTTTCCTCGGTCTCGCAAGCTATTGCCGAAGATTCGTTGAAAACTTTTCTAAGATCGCGAAGCCTCTCTCAAATCTTCTCAAGAAGCACGTCAAGTACGTTTGGTCTCCAGAGTGTGATATTGCTTTCAACACTTTGAAAGAGAAATTGATCACTGCTCCAGTTTTGACTCCGCCCGATGAATCCAAACCATACGAGGTCTTTTGTGATGCCTCTCTCCAAGGTCTTGGCGCAGTGTTGATGCAAGAGAAGAAAGTTGTTGCTTATACCTCTCGCCAGTTGAAGCCTAATGAGAAGAACTGCCCCACTCATGATCTCGAGTTGGTGGCAGTTGTGCATGCTCTTTTGACTTGGAGACATCTTCTATTGGGAAGAAAAGTGGACATTTTCACTGATCACAAGAGTCTCAAGTACATCTTCACTCAGCCTAATCTCAACCTTAGGCAAACTCGATGGGTCGAAATGATTCAAGAGTATAATCCGAGTATCGAGTATACTCCAGGCAAGGCCAATGTGATTGCTGACACTTTGAGCAGGAAAGCATATTGCAACGGTCTGATTCTTAAGCCTCATCAACCCGAGCTTTGTGAAGCTTTCCGCAAACTTAATCTGCAAGTTGTTCCTCAAGGTTTCCTCGCCAACCTTCTAGTCTCTCCTACCTTGGAAGACCAGATTCGCCAAGCCCAGCTTCTTGATGCTATGGTGAAAAAGGTGAAGATTGGGATTGCCAAGAGTCAGTCCAAGTACAAGTGCTACCGCCTTGATGACAAGGACACTCTCTTCTTCGAGGATCAAATTGTTGTACCCAAAGGTGAACTTCGTAAAGTGATCATGAACGAGGCTCACAACTCTCTCCTCTCCATCCACCCTGGGAGTACGAAGATGTATCAAGACCTCAAGCAAGCTTATTGGTGGACTCGAATGAAGCGCGAGATCGCTCAATTCATGAATGAATGTGATGTCTGCAGAAGAGTGAAGGAAGAACACCAAAGGCCTGCAGGTCTCCTCCAACCTCTTGCCATTCCAGAATGGAAGTTTGATCACATTGAAATGGACTTCGTGACTGGGTTTCCAAAGTCCAAGCGTGGCAATGATGCTATATTCGTTGTCATTGACAAGCTCACCAAAGTGGCTCATTTTCTGCCTATCAAAGAGTCGATCACTGCAGCTCAATTGGCAGAAATCTATACCTCTCAAATTGTCTCTCTGCACGGTATTCCTCAGGTGATCCCTTCAGACTGTGGCAGCATCTTTACCTCCAAGTTTTAGGATTCTTTTCAGAAGGCCATGGGCACCAACATCCGCTTCAGCACAGCTTTCCATCCTCAAACAAGCGGTCAAGTCAAGTGTGTCAACCAGATTCTTGAAGATATGCTCAGGGCTTGTGTGATCTCCTTCGGCATGAAGTGGGAGGATTGTCTTCGTTATGCTGAATTCTCCTACAACAACAGTTTTCAAGCAAGTTCGGGCAAGGCCCCTTTTGAAATTCTGTATGGCAGGAAGTGCCGTACCCCTCTCAACTGGTTTGAAACCGGTGAACGTCAGCTGCTGGGTAATGACTTAATCACAGAGGCAGAAGAAATGTGCAAAGTCATTCGTGATAACCTCAAAGCAGCCCAATCCCGCCAGAAGAGCTACAATGATAGTAAGCACCATGATTTGGCTTTCGAGATCAGAGATCATGTTTACCTCTGCGTCTCTCCTATGAAAGTTACTCGTCGCTTCGGTATCAAAGGGAAGCTTGCTCCCAGATACGTGGGACCTTTCAAGATTGTCAGCAAGAGAGGCGACCTCGCCTATCAACTCGAGCTTCCTTCAAACTTTGCAAATGTTCATGATGTGTTCCACGTCTCTCAGCTTCGAAAGTGCTTCAAGACTCCTGACCGCACAGTCAACTTCGAGGACATTGAGCTCCAAGAAGATCTCTCTTATCGTGAGCACCCAGTTGCTATTCTTGAAGAGACTGAACGCAAGACTCGCAACAAGTCAATCAAATTTCTCAAAGTCAAGTGGTCACACCATTCCGACCGTGAAGCTACCTGGGAACGTGAGGATCACCTCCGTTCAGAGTACCCGGTGTTCTTTCAGTCCTAGATCTCGGGACGAGATCCTTTCGTAGTGGTGGAGTGTTGTAACACCCCGGATATAACTTTCCCTATTTGTACTCCAACTCTTGCCGTTTCCGGCGTTAAGTTATATTTATTTCTCGGGTTTGGGTCTTTGTTTCCGTGTGTTCTTTTCGTTGTCATGCATCTCATATCATGTCATCATGTGCATTGCATTTGCATACGTGTTCATCTCATGCATTCGAGCATTTTCCCCGTTGTCTGTTTTGCATTCCGGCGCTTCATTCTCCTCCGGTGGTCAATTCTACCTTTCTATCGTGTGTGGGGATTAAACATTTCCGGATTGGACCGTGACTTGCCAAGCGGCCTTGGTTTACTACCGGTAGACCGCCTGTCAAGTTTCGTATCATTTGGACTTCGTTTGATACTCCAACGGTTAACCGAGGGACCGAAAAGGCCTCGTGTGTGTTGCAGCCCAACACCCCTCCAATTTTGCCCAAAACCCACCAAACTCTGCTCCATCATCTAGAGCGTTCGATCAAGATCGCGTGGCCGAAAACCGCACCTCATTTGGACTCTCCTAGCTCCCCCTATGCCTATATATACACCCCCTCCAAAAATTCGCGGATCCCCTCCTCTTACCCTAAAAAAATAGATCTCCGCCGCCGCCGGACGTGTTCGACCCACGCCGGACAACGTCCGGATCCACCGCCGCCAATCACCGGACGCCACATGGCGCCCGCGCGCCCACTTCGCCGCCGCAGCGCCGCCCGCTCGGGGCCCCCGAGGCCCACATCGCCCTGCCTCCTCGCCCGTAGGACCCCGCCGCCCGGCTCTCGCCGCCTCCCTCGGCTCCGGTGGCTGGTGCCACCGCACCGCCATTTACGGCCACCCGAGCCGGCTAGCTCCTCCGCCGCCTCGCCGATCCACCGCCGCCGTCCCACCGGCGAGCGCGCCGCCCCGCGCCGTCCTCCTCCACACCGGCGCCGCCCCGGGCCTCTCCTCCCCTCCGGCAAGCCGCCGGCCTCCTCCCCCGTCGATTCCGGCGAACAGGAACAGTGACTCCAGCATGCTCCGAAATCCGTGCCGATCCGGATCTGGATCTGAGGAAACCCTAGGGTTGACTTTCCCCCTCTCCCATCATATTTTTATGCAATCTTTGACCTGTGATATCTCCGCATCCGTAGCTCCGATTTGGACATATAGTATATCAAAATGTTCGACTCGATGAGCACATCATTTCATTCCATTGCGTCATTTTCATTTGAGTTCATCTTGATGCCCGAAATGGTGCTAGAAGGAGGCTTCGTGAGTTAATTGTCAGATCTACTAGTTCATCTTATACTTTTGTCATTTTTGCCATGATTGTTGTGTGCATGATATGCCATGGTGCTCTACATATGTTTTGTTAAGGATTTTGTTTTCTTTCCAGAGGTGCAACCCATGCATTTTTTTGATGTGTGTGGTGACCTGTGCAAGCTTGCAAAGTGGGGCACCCGGTAAGTCTGGGATTGTTTAGTTCATGATGCCATATGTTCAGGTTGTTTCCTAGTGATCCGTGCCTCTTTTGAGGATGATCAGTAAAGGAGTTTTTTTAATCTTGTTATG
Organism: Triticum aestivum; assembly: GCF_018294505.1. NCBI lineage: Eukaryota > Viridiplantae > Streptophyta > Magnoliopsida > Poales > Poaceae > Triticum > Triticum aestivum. The sequence continues at coordinate 727,404,880 of NC_057800.1, read as the reverse complement.
CTCTATCCATCCATGCCTTTGTTTGCAATTATGGAGCACCTAGCTTGAGTCAATGGAGCTCTACTTTTGCTTCGTTGTGAATCTGGGCAGATCGTCAACTTGTTTGCGATTTTGCTGGTGTTATTATAGTTGGTCCGTGCATGCTATGCCATTGTTCTTGCCATGTCTAGCTTGCATTTTGTGCCTTCTTAATGGATGTATGCTTGCCTTGCCATGACTTGCACCATAGTGAGTGCATCGAGCTCGTTTACATGCCTTCGTGAGTTATATTTCAGCATGTCTCAGTTTTCACTAAGTCTAAAAACTGATTGTGTTTTAGCTATGTTCGTGTGCTTGTTAGTATATTTTGTGATCCCTTTTGGCCCAAGGTCACTAAGGGTCTTTTGTTAAGCTTGTTGAGTAGCTCCATGCCATGTTCTTCTTTGTCTTAATCAGGTTCTGTAGCATGTTGTTTTGTTGCTCCAAAGAGGGCTTCATGATCTGAAATTTCAGACAAGTGTTAATTTCACAAAGTCTGAAATCTGTTTACCATTTGCGTTTTTGCCATGCTTGTTTGAACCTGTTAATGGATGAATTGGCCGTGGCTCAGTGCTAGTATTTTGTTAAACATCTTGAATGCTTCCCTGCCATGTATTTTGTTGCCATGTTTGAGTGCTGTAGCATGTTCATTTCGTTGCATTTAGAGGCCTACTTGCTGTAAATCGCAGACCGGTGCCAATTTTGAATCGCTTGCCATTTCCAAACCGTAACTCTGATTCCGGCGTTCTTTATATCGTTTTCAAGCGATTTCATCCCATCTTTCCAGTGGCACACTTGGTTTTCCAAGTTGAGGCCAGGTTCATGCATTTCCTGTCATATCTTGCATTTTGCATCCTGCATCGCATCCCGCATAGCATACCATCATTGCATCTTATTGTTTGAGTTTGCACGTGGTTGATTGTATCCTTGTTGCTTGTTTGTCTTGTTTGGGTAGAGCCGGGAGACGAGTTCGCTAATGAGGAGCCCGTTGAGTTTGCTTTTGAGGATCCAGTCAACTCTGACAGCTTTGTAGGCAAGATGATCATACCCTTGAAATCACTACTATCTTTGCTATGCTAGTTTGCTCGCTCTTTTGCTATGCTAATGCTACGATGCCTACCTTTTGCTTGTCAGCCTCCCAATTGCCATGTTGAACCTCTAACCCACCATGTCCTAGCAAACCGTTGATTGGCTATGTTACCGCTTTGCTCAGCCCCTCTTATAGCGTTGCTAGTTCCAGGTGAAGATTGGAGCCTTTCCTTTTTGGGACATTTATTTGCTTGTTGGGATATCATTATATTGCTATGTTATCTTAATGCATCTATACACTTGGTAAAGGGTGGAAGGCTCGGCCTCTCGCCTAGTGTTTTGTTCCACTCTTGCCGCCCTAGTTTCCGTCATATCGGTGTTATGTTCCCGGATTTTTGCGTTCCTTACACGGTTGGGCTATAATGGGAACCCCTTGATAGTTCGCCTTGATTAAAGCTTTTCCAGCAATGCCCAACATTGGTTTTACCATTTGCCACCTAGCCTTTTTTTCCCTTGGGTTTCCGGAGCCCGAGGGTCATCTTATTTTAGCCCCCCCGGGCCAGTGCTCCTCTGAGTGTTGGTCCGACCGAGTAGACCGCGGGGCCACCTCAGGGCAACTCGAGGGTTGGTTTTACTCGTAGGATGTCTCATCTGAGTGTGCCCTGAGAATGAAATATGTGCAGCTCCTATCGGGATTTGTCGGCACATTCGGGCGGTGTTGCTGGTCTTGTTTTAACCTGTCGAAATGTCTTGTTATATCGGGATACCGAGTCTGATCGGAACGTCTCGGGTGGAGGTCTATTCCTTTGTTGACCGTGAGAGCTTGTCATGGGCTAAGTTGGAACTCCCATGGAGGGATTGAACTTTCGAAAGCCGTGCCCGCGGTTATGGGCAGATGGGAATTTGTTAATGTCCGGTTGTAGATAACTTAAACATAAACTTAATTAAAATGAATCAACCGTGTGTGTTACCGTGATGGCCCCTTCTCAGCGGAGTCCGGGAAGAGGACACGGTGTTGGAGTAATGCTTGCGTAGGTTGTTCCTCTAGATTCTCGCTCGCACTTTGCCTCCTCTTCTCGCTCTCTTTTGCGAATAAGTTAGCCACCATATATGCTAGTCGCTTGCTGCAGCTCCACATGTATTTGCCTTCCCCTTCCTATAAGCTTAAATAGTCTTGATCGCGAGGGTGCGAGATTGTTGAGTCCCTGTGACTCACAGATTCCTACTATACCAGATGCAGGTCCAGGTGATTCCGCTCCAGGTGACGCGTACGAGCTGAAGTGGGAGTTCGACGGGGACTCTCAGCATTACTATGTCTCTTTTCCTGATGATCAGTAGTGGTGCCCAGTTGGGGTGATCGGGACCGTGTCACATGTTGGGTTTTTCTTCTATTTTGGCGCCGTAGTCGGGCCATGAGTGTTTGGATGATGTATGTTATTTATGTATTTTGATGTGACGTGGCGAGTGTAAGCCAACTATGTATCTCCCCTTATTATTATTTATATTACATGGGATGTTGTGATGATTGCCTAACTTGCGACATTGCTTTCAATGCGGTTATGTCTCTAAGTCGTGCCTCGACACGTGGGAGCTATAGCCGCATCGAGGGCGTTACAGCCCCGGTCTCCTCGTCCTCTCCGTTTTCCGTTCTGAGCCGAACCACACTTGCACGCGCCCGCGGCATGTCCGAAATATTATTTTATAAGTGGCCGGAAAATGTTCTCGGAATGGGATGAGAGTTGGCATGTGGTCTTGTTATAGTGTAGGTAGACCGCCTACCAAGTTTCATCGCAATCGGGGTTCGTTTGACGCCCCAACGGATAACTATAGCGGCAGTATAGCCGGTCTAACGTCGGACGTTTTCGGTCCCCGAAAACTGTTGCCGGGCCTCCCTCTCTCTTCTCTTGTCTTAGCCCGAGGCCTTCTGCACAGTCCACTACTCACCATCAGACCGTACCTAACCTCTGTCGTCAGCCCGCGGCCCTCCTCGCGCGTGTCTGAAAGTTGTCCCGGACCAGACCCGGACAGTCGTCACTGTTGGATCCGGATTGTCCCCAAACATCGACAAAACATCACCGTTTTCTTATTTGGACTCCCTAGCCTATTTTTCCCGACCGTCCAATTATGATCGGAGGGACGGACTAGCCCCTACCCGAAAATCCCTTGCTATATATAGTCCATCCCATACCTAATTTGGAAAACCCTAGAAATCCTCCTCATGTCCTGTCACTGCGCCGCCACCCACTTCTCCCATCGGGATCCGCTCCAAACCAACCACTGCACCCCTCGCTCCCCTCTCGTTTCACCTACTCCTCCCAATCTAGATCCCACCAAATCCCGCTGCCACCTTCACCTTGTTATCCGTTCCCAACCAACCACCGCAGCCGATGCGCCGTGCTCCTCCCTCGTCACAGCAGCAGCACCCGAGGCCGACCTCCTCCCTCGCGACCCCCTCTCTTTCTCCCTTCATTCTCCCCCTTCTGGCTCTCTCGTGCTCTCAATTTCTCTCTCTTTCTCTCTCGCCAGGTACAGGAGCAAGGAGGAGCTCGCCCCGGTTGGCATGGCGCCATGGCCACCGTTCTGTGTCGTCGAGCCTTGCCAAGTCCTCCTTCGCACCGTATCCCCCTCTTCGACCTTCGCTAACTTCGTTTTGTGCCTCCCTGTGATCGTCGGGGCCGCCAAGTTCCCACGCCGCCGCTGGTCTTCTACCTGTCGAGGAGAGGAAGACGAAGCCCCTGCCTCGAGCCACTCCAGTGCCGCCGTTCCTCTGCTTCGTCTGCTTCCAGCCGGACCACGAGGCGCGCCCGCAGCCCCAAGCTCGTCGTCCTCCCGCCGGAGAGCTCCACTAGCAGCGCCGCCAGGCCTCTGCTCCCGTTCCCGTCGCCCTGCCGCCAAGTCCCAGCGCGCACCGCCGAAGGAACTCCGCCTCCTCGCCAAATCTAGCACCTACCCCCCCTCGTCCGTGACCGTGACCGTCGCCGGCAACCAGCAGCTCGCCGGAGCCAGCAGGACTCCTCCCCGCCACCCAAGTACCTCGCCGGATGTCGCCTGTGTCGCCCGCGGACTCCCCTGCTTTGCCCTTTCTCTGAACTTGCCGCGCTCTGTTTCTCTGTCAAACGAGATGGGCAGCGCTGTACTGCTCGCTAGCGTGCGCTAGATGGGCCTCGCGTTGGCCCAGCGCGCCTAAGCCGGCCTGCCCGCTAGGCCGCCGCCAACCTCCCTCGCTGACCGGGCCGAGCCCATGGTGAGGCCACCCCGCTGACGCCCCTCTTTTTTTTCTCTGCTGTTGGGCTGCCCAGATTCGGCCCGTTTTTTCCTGTCCAGCGAATTTAGCTATTTTCCCATAGAGTGCCAGTTTTGCAGTTTAGTCTCTAGTCTTCATGCATATTATAACTCATGATCTATGCATCATATGTAAAAACTTAATATATGAAACTTGTTTAGAATTTTGTGTAGATTAATAATATCCAACTTTCATGCATGTTTACAATGTTTAAACTAAAGTTTGCTTTAATTTGCTCCTATGCCATGCTAAAATGGTTTATTTCATAACTAAATAACCGTAGCTCCAAACCTAATAAACTTTATATGTAAATGGGGTACAATTTTGCCTAGTTTAACATGGTGGCATCATCTTGCATGTTTAACAACTCTAAAATATGACTTAGGGCAGAACAGTACCAAATCTATAACATGGTTTTACCGGAATTGTTGTTCGTTACTTCTGGACTCATTTAAACTTGACTAGATAGGTAGTTTTACTTTGCTTCTCCCTCTTGCCATGCTAACAACATTTAATCTTGTTGGGTACATAAACGAGATCGAACTAAATAACTTGAATGTGGTGTTTCGTCAATATGCAACGGAGTTGCATATTGAGCTCCACTTAATTTGTAGGATTGTTTGTGCACTTTGCCATGCCATGCCTCATTAAACCGGACATGCATCATACTTGTTTGCGCATCGTGCCATGTTGTTGTAGTGGTTGTTTACTTTGTTGTTTGCTTTCTTTCCGGTGTACTTCGTCTCGGTAATCCGGTAACGTCGTGTTTGTGAGGATCCGCTCGACCACGTCTGTTTGTCTTCTTCATGGACTCATTCTTCTTCCTTGCGGGATTTCAGGCAAGATGACCATACCCTCGAAGTCACTTCTATCTTTGCTTGCTTAGTTGCTCGCTCTTTTGCTATGCCTATGCTGCGATACCAATCACTTGCTTATAATGCCTCCCATATTGTTGAACCAAGCCTCTAACCCACCTTGTCCTAGCAAACCGTTGTTTGGCTATGTTACCGCTTTGCTCAGCCCCTCTTATAGCGTTGTTAGTTGCAGGTGAAGATTGAAGTTTGTTCCTTGTTGGAACATGGAGATATTGTTCCTTGTTGGAACATGTTTACTTGTTGGGATATCACAATATCTCTTATTTAATTAATGCATCTATATACTTGGTAAAGGGTGGAAGGCTCGTCCTTTTGCCTAGTGTTTTGTTCCACTCTTGCCGCCCTAGTTTCCGTCATATCGGTGTTATGTTCCCGGATTTTGCGTTCCTTACGCGGTTGGGTGATATTGGGAACCCCTTGACAGTTCGCCTTGAATAAATGTCCTCCAGCAATGCCCAACCTTGGTTTTACCATTCGCCACCTAGCCTCTTTTTCCCTTGGGTTCCGCGGACTCAAGGGTCATCTTTATTTAACCCCCCCCCCCGGGCCAGTGCTCCTCGGAGTATTGGTCTGAAACGGGCAGCCTGCGGGGCCACCTCGGGGCAACTCGAGGGTTGGTTTTACTCGTAGCTTGACCTATCCGGTGTGCCCTGAGAACGAGATATGTGCATCTCCTATCGGGATTTGTCGGCGCATCGGGCGACCTTGCTGGTCTTGTTTTTACCTGTTGAAATGTCTTGTAACCGGGAATCCGAGTCTGATCGGGTCTTCCCGCTAGAAGGAATATCCTTCGTTGACCGTGAGAGATTGTGATGGGCTAAGTTGGGACACCCCTACAGGGATTTGAACTTTCGAAAGCCGTGCCCACGGTTATGGGCAGATGGGAATTTGTTAATGTCCGGTTGTAGAAAACTTGAAGTTGACCTAAATTAAAATACATGAACCGCGTGTGTAACCGTGATGGTCTCTTTCCGGCGGAGTCCGGGAAGTGAACACGGTGTTGGAGTTATGCTTGACGTAGGTTGTTCTAGGATTACTTCTTGATCATAGTTGTTCGACCGTGCTTTGCCTTCTGTTCTCGCTCTCATTTGCGTATGTTAGCCACCATATATGCTAGTCGCTTGCTATAGCTCCACCTCATACTTTTACCTTACCTATAAGCTTAAATAGTCTTGATCGCGAGGGTGCAAAATTGCTGAGTCCCCGTGGCTCACAGATACTTCCAAAACCAGCTTGCAAGTGCCGATGGGTCCGTGCAGATGACGCAACCAAGCTCAAGGAGGAGCTCGATGAAGATCTTGTCCTTTGTGTTGTTTCGTTCTATTTGATCAGTAGTGGAGCCCGGTTGGGGTCGATCGGGGACCTTGTCGCATTTGGGGTTCTTCTTTTATTTTGGTTCCGTAGTCGGACATTGATTGTATTTGGATGATGTAATGCTTTATTCATGTATTGTGTGAAGTGGCGAGTGTAAGCCAACTATGTATCTTTTACCCTATTGTATTACATGGGTTGTGTGAAGATCACCTCACTTGCGACATTGCTTTCAATGCGGTTATGCCTCTAAGTCGTACTTCGATATGTGGGAGATATAGCCGCATCGAGGGCATTACAAGTTGGTAATCAGAGCCTTCCCCGACCTTAGGATCCCCCACTGCTTGATCGAATTAGCTGACGTTGTTGAGTCTAGAAAAATGTTTTGAGTCAATTAGGAATTATATATCGGAGAGTTTAGGAATTCTTTTTACTCCCCAGTCCCCTCATCGCTCTGGTAAGGCATCCTGATGTAGAGTTTTGACTCTTCTCTTCTCAAATTTCACTAAAAAAAATTTTAGGATCACGCGGGTATCTTGGAATCATTCCGATTGATTTGTGACGAGAACATTGTTCTTGGTGCCTGCTGTCTTTAGGGGTTGCGGCAGTGTCCCGGGGAGTTGAGCTCCGAGGTGTTGTCGTCACAATTTTATCGTTGCAGTTCTGGAATACCTGAGTTTACTTCGCTGACATCGAAAATCTCTTTTATGCAGTTGTTGGTGAGATAACCTCAACGCCACCCAGTACTGGGGTGGGAGTTCGGGAGTATTGCCATAACTCGTATAACGGATGCTTTTCGAAGGTTGAGGTAGATGATTTCCGAAGGTTTCTTGGTTATGTGTTGAAGGATGGATACAGCTGGATGTAGGATTTGCTAGAATTGGGTGAGATATTATGCTTCCCCTGTATCCCCAACACCTAATTGCATAACCGAAAAATTTCGGGAGTTTATAGGTGGGAATTCAAGTAGCTCTTATGATATCTTTCCGACAGATGTATGATATGAAATTGGGGTTCGACATCTAGTGGTTCGCCTATTCACGGTTGGTTTTACAGTGGTCTCATTGTGTCTTAAAGAGTCCTTGGCTATGCCGACTCGGGGACACTTCGTATGTCATGTGCACTGCCTTGTACATGATGGTGCTGTACGATCGAGCCCGTGTAGGCCCCACCATGAAAACTTCGGATGAAATCTCTATCATATGTTTGTTCTGGCTTATTCTGCAAGCCAACCCTTTGTTTTTGTTTTGAGTTGTGGTATTCGAGTTGCTTCGAAGTCAAATGTGGATTCCATACCTGTCCCAAATGGTGTTCTCATACTCCGATGTGGATACCAATCCTTCTTGATCATCAAGATTGTCTTGTCAATCCTTTTCACTGGCGTGTTTCTCTTCAAGTGGATCCGATCATGTTAACATCCGTAAGATCAATTCTAAGTTTCTCAATGGTGTTCATTTCATCCATTCCAAATTGTCTTCGTTTTTCCCACCCTCCCTCCCTTGTTTTTCTTCAAGGACTCAGATTTCGTAATCAAGTGTCCATCTTATTCATGTGAAGTCTCTTCATTATTTTCTTTCAATATTCTTATCCGCTGATTCTCATGAAGATTCTAACAGAGCTTCAAGTTCGTCATTCCTCATTCCTTTTCTTCTCCAGTGGTTTCAAGTCAAGCTTTGTTGATCATATCTTTTCCTCGTTTCAATGCTTACTTATGCCAGTGCACCTCTTAATCTTCCCCGCTTGCCATTCAATTGTTCCGGAGTGCTGAAGATATCTCGAACATTCGTGTTTTCCACTCTACATTCGTTCAAGCTCTTTCGAGGATGTTATCTCATTCAAGTCATCTAATTCAACCGGTGCTTTCTCCGTTTCTAGTAATCTTTTCAACGGTGTTTCTTTTGAGTGGGCCCTAACCCACATGACTTTTCCCAGGATCTTACCTGACTCTTCTAATTCTCCCGGAGATATCCTTAAAATTCTTTTCGAAGTTTGACGTAAGAATGAATTGCCATCAGTCAAATGTCCTCCTCTAAGATCTTTCAAATTCTTTTCATCGTTGGCTCAACCTTTCCATTATTCATTCTGGAGTGCCTCAACAATTCACGGTGGTGTTTCTCGTCGTCATTTGAAGACCGAAGAAGAGTTTCTCTTTAATCTTGCTCCATTCTCTTCAAGATTCGTGATTCTAGATTGTTGCCATCCTATCGTAATTGTTTTGATCGTGAGAATTATTTTCACCCTTCCGGAACAATTCAAGAGTCTTCTCAGTTTGATTATCCGGAGTCCATCATTTCAGGTTTTTCATTCTCAGCTTCCAGTTATCATTCTCCAATGTTACTGGTGCTTCGTTCAAGTGATCTTTAATCGGCTCGTGATCTCTTCGTTCTCATGTATCTAAATCCTCTCAAGCATCTTTGTTCATTTTATAATTCGTCCCGGTGTTTTCTTTATCTTCTCTTCGTTCATTCTTAATTCTTACGGTGGTTCGTGCAAGATTCCTTTTCTTTCGTTATCATATCAATTCATTCGTTGTTTCGATTTCACCGGTGTTTTCATTGAAGGCATTCTCAAGTTGGCGCGATATCTATCTTAATATTTTCTACGAGAATAAGTAATATGCCAAATCCGTTGATTGTCATCAATTTAAATTGGGGATGGATACGCATAACGTAATTCTTATTCTTGTTTCATCGAGTTTATTCAATTCCCTATACCAGAGGCTCATCAAATTCCTGATTGCAATTGTTTCATCTTCTCCTTTTCTCGGAGTTCCAACCTTTTTTTCAATTATTTCACCATGGAGATTCATTTAAATTGGTAGAAGGATTCACCTTGTGTTTTCAACTTCTCTTTCCTTCCGTTTGATCATTCTTTTGTTTAACGGAGTTCTTCATGGAGGTTCTACATGATGGTTTATCAAGGATTTATTTCCTTTTCGAAGTTTTCATCGAGATTCTTTTAAGGAGCTCAAGCATTCTTCATTTTGCAATCTGGAGTGCAATTCTTTTCTTCCGTATCATTGGAGGTGGTATTACGTCATTCTTGATAATTTGAGTTCATGCTTCATGATTCACATATTGTTAAGAATGAGGTATTTTCAATCCATCAATCTCTTCAGTGGAGTTGTATTGGGTTATATTTCACCTAAAGCCTTCCCTGAGGATTGTTGCTATCATGGTGTTTATAATTGACCCAAGTTTTTCATTTATCCTCACGGTGAAATAAGTTTCTCATCTCCTTGTTCATATCAGTCCAATCTATTATTTTTCTGTTAGTGGCAGAATTTCACCTCATAGTTTTGAGATATTTTTTCTTAAGCCCACAAGCAGTTTATTTGTTTTCTTTGTTGATTTTTCAACAACTCCATTCAAGCCTTATTCGTAAGGATGTTTTCTTTCAAATTCATCTGTGGGAAGTGTTATCATTTTCTTCTCCATAATTTAATTCCAATGATCTACCTTCTATTCCTTCATCCGGAGGCATTGTGATGTTTCTCTTTTCTCTCATCATCTTGAATTGTGAGGATCGTGTTCTTTCATGCTTATCCTTTTGACCAGAGTGTCGTGCCATCTATTCAAGTCCTCCCATCTTATCAAGTTTTCCATCCCTTCTCAACCGGAGTGCTGTTTGAAATCGTTCTACCCTTGTGCCATTCTTTCAATAGTTTCGGAGGCAGTGTCTTGTTGATTTCATCAAGCATACTCTCATCTTGTCAAGTTCTTATTCAATTCCTTTTCTTTCAGTCGGAGTGCTGTCCAAATTATATCATTCTTAATCCTTCTCTATCTTGACTTAACCGGAGTGGTTTCAATATATATCATGCCCTTCAACCTCAGGTTTTTTTTGCAATGTTCTTTGTCCCTCTTTTCTAATGGAGTGTTTTCAACTTTGTTCAATCTTCGTTGTATTCTTTCTTTCGAATTTGTTCAACCTCACAAGGTTCTTTGGTTTCACTCGTTTGTCAAGAAGCAACTTAGTTTTACTTCTTCTCTTTCTCTTCTGTTTTCCCTCCGGTGCCATTCTAGATCTCGGGACGAGATCCTCTCGTAGTGGTGGAGTGTTGTAACGCCCCGAGACCGATGTGCCAGGTGTCTTCGAGTTATTCGCTGTTGTTGCCATGTCTTTCGCTTGCGTGTTGCATCTTGTCATGTCATCATGTGCATTGCATCATCATGTTTTCAAAACTTGCATCCGCCCTGGTCTCCTCGTCCTCTCCGTTGTCCATTCTGAGCCCAACCGCACTTGCACGCGCCCGCGGCATGTACGAAATATTATTTTATAAGTGGCCGGAAAATGTTCTCCGAATGGGATGAGAGTTGGCGTGCGGTCTTGTTATAGTGTAGGTAGACCGCCTGCCAAGTTTCATCGCAATCGGGGTTCGTTTGACGCCCCAACGGATAACTATAGCGGCAGTATAGCCGGTCTAACGTCGGACGTTTTCGGTCTCTGAAAACTGTTGCCGGGCCTCCCTCTCTCTTCTCTTGTCTTAGCCCGAGGCCTTCTGCACAGTCCACTACTCACCGTCAGACCCTACCTAACCTCTCGTCAGCCCGCGGCCCTCCTCGCGCGCGTCCGTATGTTGTCCCGAACCCGACCCGGACAGTCGTCACCGTTGGATCCGGATCATCCCCAAACATCTACAAAACATCACTGTTTTCTTATTTGGACTCCCTAGCCTATTTTTCCCGACCGTCCGATTATGATCGGAGGGACGGATTAGCCCCTACCCGAAAATCCCTTGCTATATATAGTCCATCCCATACCTAATTTGGAAAACCCTAGAAATCCTCCTCATGTCCCGTCGCTGCGCCGCCACCCACTTCTCCCATCGGGATCCGCTCCAAACCAACCACTGCACCCCTCGCTCCCCTCTCGTTTCACCTACTCCTCCCAATCCAGATCCCACCAAATCCCGCCGCCACCTTCACCTTGTTATCCGTTTCCAACCAACCACCGGAGCCGATGCGCTATGCTCCTCCCTCGCCACAGCAGCAGCACCCAAGGCCGACCTCCTCCCTCGCGACCCCCTCTCTCTCCCCCTTCATTCTCCCCCTTCTGGCTCTCTCGTGCTCTCAATTTGTTTCTCTTTCTCTCTCCCCAGGTACAGGAGCGAGGAGGAGCTCGCCCCAGTTGGCATGGTGCCATGGCCACCGTTCCGTGTCGTCGAGCCTCGCCAAGTCCTCCTTCGCGCCGGATCCCCCTCTTCGACCATTGCTGACTTCGTTCCGCGCCTCCTTGTGATTGTCGGGGCCGCCAAGTTCCCACGCCGCAGCTGGTCTTCTACCTGTCGAGGAGAGGAATACAAAGCCCCTGCCTCGAGCCACTCCAGTGCCACCGTTCCTCTGCTTCGTCTACTTCCAGACGGACCACGAGGCGCGCCCGCAGCCCCAAGCTTGTCGTCCTCCCGCCGAAAAGTTGTACTAGCAGCGCCGCCAGGCCTCTGCTCCCGCTCCCATCGCCCTACCGCCAAGTCCCAGCGCGCACCACCGAGGGAACTCCGCCTCCTCGCCAAATCCAGCGCCTACCCCCCCCTCGTCTGTGACCGCGACCGTCGCCGGCAACCAGTAGCTCGCCGGAGCCAGCAGGACTCCTCCCACCCAACCAAGTACCTCGCCGGAGGTCGCCTGCGTCGCCCGCCGACTCCCCTGCTTCGCCCCTTCTCTGAACTTGCCGCGCTCTGTTTCTCTGTCGAACGAGATGGGCAGCGCTGTACTGCTCGCTGGCGTGCGCTAGATGGGCCTCGCGTCGGCCCAGCGCGCCTAAGCCGGCCTGCCCGCTAGACCGCCGGCAACCTCCCTCGCTGACTGGGCCGAGCCCTTGGTGAGGCCACCCCGCCGACGCCCCTCTTTTTTTTCTCTGCTGTTGGGCTGCCCAGATTTAGCCCGTTTTTATTTTTTTCCTGTCCAGCGAATTTAGCTATTTTCCCAGAGAGTGCCAGTTTTGCAGTTTAGTCCCTAGTCTTCATGCATATTATAACTCATGATCTATGCATCATATGTAAAAACTTAATATATGAAACTTGCTTAGAATTTTGTGTAGATTAATAATATCCAACTTTCATCCATGTTTACAATGTTTAAACTGATGTTTGCTTTAATTTGCTCCTATGCCATTCTAAAATGGTTTATTGCATAACTAAATAACTGTAGCTCCAAACCTAATAAACTTTATATGTAAATGGGGTAGAATTTTGCCTAGTTTAACATGGTGGCATCATCTTGCATGTTTAACAACTCTAAAATATGGCTTAGGGCTGAACAGTACCAAATCTATAATATGCTCATGGGGTTTTACCGGAATTGTTGTTCGTTACTTCCGGACTCATTTAAACTTGACTAGATAGGTAGTTTTACTTTGCTTCTCCCTCTTGCCATGCTAACATCATTTAATCTTGTTGGGTACATAAACGAGATCGAACTAAATAACTTGAATGTGGTGTTTCGTCAATATGCAACGGAGTTGCATATTGAGCTCCACTTAATTTGTAGGATTGTTTGTGCACTTTGCCATGCCATGCCTCATTAAACCGTACATGCATCATACTTTTTTGCGCATCGTGCCATGTTGTTGTAGTGGTTGTTTACTTTGTTGTTTGCTTTCTTTCCGGTGTACTTCGTCTCGGTAATCCGGTAACGTCGTGTTTGTGAGGATCCGCTCGACCACGTCTGTTTGTCTTCTTCATGGACATGTTCTTCTTCCTTGCGGGATTTCAGGCAAGATGACCATACCCTCGAAATCACTTCTATCTTTGCCTGCTTAGTTGCTCGCTCTTTTGCTATGCCTATGCTGCGATACCTACCACTTGCTTATAATGCCTCCCATATTGTTGAACCAAGCCTCTAACCCACCTTGTCCTAGCAAACCGTTGTTTGGCTATGTTACCGCTTTGCTCAGCCCCTCTTATAGCGTTGTTAGTTGCAGGTGAAGATTGAAGTTTGTTCCTTGTTGGAACATGGAGATATTGTTCCTTGTTGGAACATGTTTACTTGTTGGGATATCACAATATCTCTTATTTAATTAATGCATCTATATACTTGGTAAAGGGTGGAAGGCTCGGCCTTTTGCCTAGTGTTTTGTTCCACTCTTGTCGCCCTAGTTTCCGTCATATCGGTGTTATGTTCCCAGATTTTGCGTTCCTTACGCGGTTGGGTGATATTGGGAACCCCTTGACAGTTCGCCTTGAATAAAACTCCTCCGGCAATGCCCAACCTTGGTTTTACCATTCGCCACCTAGCCTCTTTTTCCCTTGGGTTCCGTGGACACAAGGGTCATCTTTATTTAAACCCCCCCGGGCCAGTGCTCCTCTGAGTGTTGGTCCGAAACGGGCAGCCTGCGAGGCCACCTTGGGGCAACTCGAGGGTTGGTTTTACTCGTAGCTTGACCTATCCGGTGTGCCCTGAGAACGAGATATGTGTAGCTCCTATCAGGATTTGTTGACGCATCGGGCGGCTTTGCTGGTCTTGTTTTTACCTGTCGAAATGTCTTGTAACCGAGATTCCTAGTCTGATTGGGTCTTCCCGCTAGAAGGAATATCCTTCATTGACCGTGAGAGCTTGTGATGGGCTAAGTTGGGACACCCCTACAGGGATTTGAACTTTCGAAAGCCGTGCCCGCGGTTATGGGTAGATGGGAATTTGTTAATGTCCGGTTGTAGAAAACCTGAAGTTGACCTAAATTAAAATACATCAACCGCGTGTGTAACCGTGATGGTCTCTTTCCGGCGGAGTTCGTGAAGTGAACACGGTTTTGGAGTTATGCTTGACGTAGGTTGTTCTAGGATCACTTCTTGATCATAGTTGTTCGACCGTGCTTTGCCTTCTCTTCTCGCTCTCATTTGCGTATGTTAGCCACCATATATGCTAGTCACTTGCTGCAGCTCCACCTCATACTTTTACCTTACCTATAAGCTTAAATAGTCTTGATCGCGAGGGTATGAGATTGCTGAGTCCCCGTGGCTCACAGATACTTCCAAAACCAGCTTGCAGGTGCCGATGAGTCCGTGCAGATGACGCAACCAAGCTCAAGGAGGAGCTCGATGAAGATCTTGTCCTTTGTGTTGTTTCGTTCTATTTGATCAGTAGTGGAGCCCAGTTGGGGTCGATCGAGGACCTTGTCGCATTTGTGGTTCTTCTTTTATTTTGGTTCCGTAGTAGGACCTTGATTGTATTTGGATGATGTAATGCTTTATTCATGTATTGTGTGAAGTGGCGAGTGTAATCCAACTATGTATCTTTTACCCTATTGTATTACATGGGTTGTGTGAAGATCACCTCACTTGCGACATTGCTTTCAATGCAGTTATGCCTCTAAGTCGTACTTCGATACGTGGGAGATATAGCCGCATCGAGGGCGTTACATATATATATCTGGGAGGGGGGCGCCTAGCACACACCAGATCAATTGTTAGCCATGTGCGGCGCCCCCCTCCACCGTTTACACCCCCGGTCATATTTTCGTAGTGCTTAGGCGAAGCCCTGCGGAGATCACTTCACCATCACCGTCACCACGCCGTCGTGCTGACGGAACTCATCTACTACCTCGACATCTTGCTTGATCAATGAGGCGAGGGACATCATCGAGCTGAACGTGTGTCGAAGGCGGAGGTGACGTGCGTTCGGCACTTGATCGGGTGAAGCGCGAAGAAGTTAGACTACATCACATGCATTGTGAAACGCTTCCGCTGACGTTCTACGAGGGTACGTAGACATACTATTCTCTCGTTGCTATGCATCTCCATGGATAGAAAATTGTGTGTGCGCAAATGTTTTTTGTTTCCATGCAACATTTCTCAACAGTGGCATCAGAGCCAGGTCTATGCGTAGGTGATATGCATGAGTAGAGCACATAGAGTCATACTGCTTACCACCAACATCTTATTTTGATTCGGCGATATCGTGGGATGAAGCGGCCTGAACCAACCTTACATGTCCACGCACATGAGACCGGTTCCACTGACTGACATGCAACTAGTTTTGCATAAAGGTGGCCGGCGGGTGTCTGTTTCTCCTACTTTAGTTGAATCAATTTTGACTACGTCCAGTCCTTGAAGAAGGTTGAAATAGCAAACTTGATGAAACACCGTTGTGGTTTTATGTGTAGGTAAGAATGGTTCTTGCTAGAAGCCCGTAGCAGCCATGTAAAACTTGCAACAACAAAGTAGAGGGCGTTTAACTTATTTTTGCAGGGCATGTTGTGATGTGATATGGTCAAGACATGATGTGATAAACGTTATTGTATGATATGATCATGTTTTGTAAGTTATCGACAACCGGCGGAAGCCTTATGGCTGTCTCTTTATTGTATGAAGTGCAAACGCCATGTAATTGCTTTACTTTATCACTATGCGTTAGCGATAGTTGTAGAGGCAATAGTTGGCGAGACGACCACGACGCAACGATGGAGATCAAGGTGTTGAGCCGGTGATGATGGATATCATGATGATGCTTTGGAGATGGAGATCAAAAGCACAAGATGATGATGGCCATATCACGTCACATATTTTGATTCCATGTTATGTTTATATTTTATGCATCTTGTTTTGCTTAGAACGATGGTAGCATTATAAGATGATCCGTTCACTAAATTTCAAGATACAACTGTTCTCCCTGAGTATGCACAATTGCGAAAGTTTGTCATTTCGAGACACCACGTGATGATCGGGTGTAATAGACTCTACGTTCACATACAATGGGTGTAAGACAATTTTGCACATGTAGAATACTTGGGTTAAACTTGACGACCCTAGCATGTACAGACATGGCCTCGGAACACTGGAGACCGAAAGGTCGAACATGAGTCATATAGTAGATATGATCAACCTAGAGATATGTTCACCATTGATGACTACCCCATCTCACATGATGATCGGACATGGGTTAGTTGATATGGACCATGTATCACTAAGAAAACTTGAGGGATGTTTTTAAGTGGGAGTTCATTAGTAATTTGATTAATTGAACTTATTTTATCATGAACTTAGTCCTGATAGAATTTGCAAATCTATGTTGTAGATCAATAGCCCATGATGTAGTTCCCCTATTTTTGATATGTTCCTAGAAAAAACTAAGTTGAAAGATGATAGTAGCAATGATGCGGACTGTGTCCATGATCTGAGGATTATCCTCATTGCTACACAGAAGAATTATGTCCTTGATGCACCTCTAGGTGACAGACCTGTTGCAGGAGCAGCTGCAGATGATATGAACATTTTGCAAAGCTCGATATGATGACTACTTGATAGTTTAGTGCACCATGCTTTACGGCTTAGAACCGGGACTTCAAAAACTTTTTTGAACGCCACAGCGCCTATGAGATGTTCCATGAGTTGAAATTGCTCTTTCAGACTCATGCCCGTGTCGAGAGGTATGAGACCTCTAACAAATACTTTGCCTACAAGATGGAGGAGAATAGCACAGCCAGTGAGCATGTGCTTAGAATGTCTGGGTACTACAATCACTTGAATTAAGTGGGAGTTAATCTTCGAGATAAGATAGTGATTGACAGAATTCTCTAGTCACTATCACCAATCTACTAGAACTTAGTGATGAACTAATATGCAAGGGATAACGAAACTGATTCCCGAGCTCTTCGGGATGCTGAAATCGGAGAAGGTAGAAATCAAGAAAGAGCATCAAGCGTTGATGGTTAACAAGACCACTAATTTCAAGAAAAAAGGCAAGGGAAAGAAAGGGAACTTCAAGATGAATGGCGAGCAAGTTGCCACTCCCATGAAGAAACTCAAAGATGGACACCAACCCTGAAACCGAGTGCTTCTAATGCAAAGGAAATGGTCAATAGAAGTGGAACTTCCCCAAATACATGCCAGATAAGAAGGATGGCAAAGTGAACAAAGGTATATTTGATATACATGTTATTGATGTGTATTTTACTAGTGTTTGTAGTAACCCCTAGGTATTTGATACCGGTTCAGTTGCTAAGATTAGTAACTCAAAACAGGAGTTGCAAAATGAACAGAGACTAGTTAAGGGCGAGGTAACAATGTGTGTTGGAAGTGATTCCAAGGTTGATAAGATCACCATCGCACACTCCCTCTACCTTCAGGATTAGTGTTGGACCTAAATAAATGTTATTTGGTGTTTGTGTTAAGCATGAATATGATTAGATCATGTTTATTGTGATACAGTTATTCATTTAAGTCAGAGAATAATTGTTGTCCTGTTTACATGAATAAAACCTTCTATGGTCATACACCCAATGTAAATGATTTATTGAAACTCGATTGTAGTGATACACATATTCATAATATTGATGCCAAAAGATGCAAAGTTGACAATGGTAGTGCAACATATTTGTGGCGCTGCCATTTAGGTCATATTGGTGTAAAGCGCATGAAGAAACTCCATGCGGATGGAATAATCACTTGATACTTGCGAACCATGCCTCATGGGCAAGATGACTAAAACTCCGTTCTCCGGAACAATGGAGCGAGCTAATGACTTATTGGAAATAATACATACTGATGTATGCGGTATGATGAGTGTTGAAGCATGCTACCTCTTGAGCACTGCGTTGGATTTCCTTGAAGAGGAAAGGATGATGCAGCAAAGTAGCGTAAGTATTTCCCTCAGTTTTTGAGAACCAAGGTATCAATCCAGTAGGAGGCTACGCGCGAGTCCCTCGTACCTACACAAAACAAATAACTCCTCGCAACCAACGCAAAGGTAAAAAGCAAAGGTAATAGCAAAGTGTTGGAAGATTAATATGGTGAAGATAGACCCGGGGGCCATAGGTTTCACTAGTGGCTTCTCTCAAGAGCATAAATATTTTACGGTGGGTGAACGAATTACTATTGAGCAATTAATAGAATTGAGCATAGTTATGAGAATATCTAGGTATGATCATGTATATAGGCACTACTGGGGAAAACCTTATACACAGAATATTACCAGCAACGCTCTTCAAAATACGACGCTCCTGCTATTTAGCAGCAGCGCGTTCCGTGAAAACACGCCGCTGAATAGAAAATAGCAGCAGCGCGTCATCTCTAAACCGCGTTGCTGCTCCCATTCCCATGACCTCGCCGTCCAGCTAGTTATAGCAGTAGCGCCTTATGCCTTACCCCGCTACTGCTATTCTCCTTAGCTGTAGCGCTTTCTCATGCCTGCGCTACTACTAACCCTACCTTATCCCCACACGTACGGCCGACCCTATCTCTCTCACTCACTCTCCCTCTCTCAGTCACTCCCGCCCGCGCCGATAACCATTGTCGTTCGTCGCCGCCGCCGCCGTCATCCGCCCGCCACCGAGGTACTCCCTCCTTCCATCCCTCCTCCTCCCACCGTGCCCTCCTCACTCCTCCTCCCTCTGCCTGCGGCCGCCCCCTCCTCCCTCCTCCGCCGGTAGCCCTCCTCCGACCGCCCCTCCCTCCTCCTCCTCCGACCGCCCCTCCCTTCTCCTCCTCCGGCCGGCCCCTCCTCCTCCTCCGGCCGCCCCCTCCCCCTCCTCTCTCCTCCCTCCCTCCTCCCTTGTCTCTGTTTTTGCAAATCATAGGTGTCGGTGTCAAAACCGGCGGATCTCGGGTAGGGGGTCCCAAACTGTGCCTCTAGGCGGATGGTAACAGGAGACAAGGGGCACGATGTTTTTACCCAGGTTCGGGCCCTCTCGATGGAGGTAAAACCCTATGTCCTGCTTGATTAATATTGATGATATGGTTAGTACAAGAGTACATCTACCACGAGATCAAGTAGGCTAAACCCTAGAAGCTAGCCTATGGTATGATTGTTCTATGGACTAAAACCCTCCGGTTTATATAGACATCGGAGAGGGCTAGGGTTACACAGAGTCGGTTACAATGGTAGGAGATCTACATATCCGTTACGCCAAGCTTGCCTTCCACACCAAGGAAAGTCCCTTCTAGACATGGGACGAAGTCTTCAATCTTGTATCTTCATAGTCAAGGAGTCCAGCCGAAGGTATAGTCCGGCTATCCAGACACCCCCTAATCCAGGACTCCCTCAGTAGCCCCCGAACCAGGCTTCAATGATGATGAGTCCGGCGTGCAAATTGTCTTCGACATTGCAAGGCGGGTTCTCCTCCAAATTCCGTGTACCTGTTGAATAATGTCCGGTTTCTTGTAAATGTAGTGCTCCTTGGCTTCTACGCCCAATAATGGTCGTCTTCCATGTGTCAAACGAATACGAAAAGGCAGGGTGTTTTTACATTTACACCCTAGCCACGTGAATGAGCCACCTATTTAAGGGGACGAGGATTTAGATCCAAACCACACTTTCTCCCCTCCGCGAGTATTCATCTGAGCGTATCCGACAGAGGTCCATTCTATCATGGCCGGCCGCCGCAGCTCCTCCTCTCGTCCTTCCAGCCCTCAGCCCGGAGATTGGGAGAGATGCTCCATCCCGCGCAGCGAGCTAGTGACGCTCCAGACCAAGGGATTTCTCCCCCGGCCTATATGGTCCCGGTTCGAGCCGGACTTGCCACCTATAATGGCAGAGAGCAAGCGGAGAGCGCCCCCAATCCCTCCAAAGGAGAGCGGGTATGCCGTGTCCCTTACTTAATAAGAGGGCTCGGATGGCCTCCAGTTGCACAACCTCACGCCTGCCTCCATATTGCATATCGCGGGCTTCGTAGCCCTTTGCGAGCTGTTTTTGGGCTGCGAGGCTCATTTCGCGCTGTGGAAAAGGCTATTCAGCCTTGTGCCACATTCTCAGAAGGGATCAATATATCAAGTGGGCGGAGCCAAAGTGTGGCGCATCGCCGGGACCGGATATCTATCCGGAACCCCAAAGAAGGCGTCCGAGGACTGGCCTTCGGAATGGTTTTATATAGAGGACGTCCCGCTCCCGGATCTTGTTCGGATCGGCCTCCCTGAGTTCAAAAGTGCTCCCCTAAAGAAGCGCCTAAGCTGGCGTCCATGGAGCCCTCAGAGGGAAAGCGACAAGGACGTTCTTTACCTGATGGGCCGGATAAGATTGTTAGCTCATTCCGGACTAACCATGATCGGGGTCATGGCCGCATGCATCATGCGAGGGGTGCAGCCGCTTCAGTATAGAGGCCACCCCATGTGGGACTTCAACGGGGAGGACGACGCCACCCGCCACCGCCGTAAGGGGCCGGATTCGGCTGCCACTCTAATAAAGATCTTGTCCGCTTTGTACAAGGGAGAAGAGGAGGAATTTCTCCGCGTCAACCCATAGGGTGGATTTTCTATGTACAATCCCCCAAGTTGGGTAAGTGGACACTTTTACTTGCCCACCCATTTTATATTCCCATCGTTAAATATTCAGTCTAACGACTGCAACGCACGAACTGCGCCAGGCTGTTAAAGAAATAAACAGCCCTCCTCCACAACCCGAGGATCCGGGATCATCCCTCGACCTGGCCTCTCAAGAGGATCCGGACTTATCTGTGGAGCTGATTGATGGGGTGTTTCATCAATTGAGCAAGGACAACGCCTTGGTGACCATTACGGCCGATTACCCATGGCTACTCCCAGCCTCACAGGTAACTGAGACCGAAGTCCCAGCACTTTGAAAAGGGATCTATCCTCGCGTGTTTTCGATTGCCGTATGACAACCGCGTTTTGCAGGGGAGGTCCTTGAGACGGGAGGCCGAGCCTGCGGCGACTAGCCAACGAGGGGCGGCAAGGCCCCGCGGGCTGAAAAGAAGTGCAGTCTGGACTGAGACGTCGGCGCAAAGGTATAGCGCGCCATCTTATTCCCAGGTGTTATTCCTTCAAGGCATATTAACACTCGTGCTCTCTTCAGGACGAAGAGACCTGGCCGGACTATATCGGGAGAGGTTGCCAATCGCGCCTCCACCAGCCAGGCTCCAAAGCCTAGTCCGGAAGCGAAGGCGAACACAAGGCGCGCACCGGATGCTCCTCCGACAGAGGATGCAGACAGGCTGTCTGCCACTAATTCCGAGGTGGAGAGTGCCATGAACCACAGGCATCGCTGGACAGTTCTTCGCGACGCTTGTTTCTCCCAAGAGGCATTGGATGCCTTCAATTCGGGAGATGCGTACCGCCGTGCCGCTCAAAGTGGTCTAGCCAGAGCCACGGGGCAATATGTAAAAGACATACGGGTAAGAAAATTTTGGTAATTATATATATACCAGTAGCCCCCGAGACTTGAAACAGTTAGAATAACTGATTTAAGGATCATTTGTTATGCAGGTTCTTACAGAAAAGAATACCCTACTGTCCCAGGAGCTGGAAGAGTGCAAAGCCCAACTTGAGGCCGCACTAGCCGCGGCAGGGGAGCCCAAGGAGACCCCCTCTGGTAATATACGCTTCGAAAGATAGGTATTTTGCGAAGTGCGGCATGGGTGCAAATCTGACAAATGAAATTGCAGATGGCACCAGATTGAATCCGGAAAAGCAACAACTCCTACGCCAGCTAAAGGCTGGTGAGAGTGTGCTGACAAAGGTGAGGCGGGAGAAGAACAATCTCCAAGATGCCAATACAAAGCTGGGCGTTGAACTGAAGGATGTTCGTGCCCAGCTGTTGGACTCCATTAAGGAGAATCAGCGGCTTCGACGCGACATATTTAGTAAGTGCTTAAACGAACTTTGAAAAAAAAAAGAGTTCGGTGAGGAAGTCGACTAACGGAGTAATGTTTGTAGGTATGCTAACAGGTCGTCCTGTAGAGGAAATGCCCGGTTCTATGGGTGACCTTCTTCCCGAGCTCTCACAACTGCACGAGCGAGTTCGGTAGGTGATGCAAGGCGTCGCCCAGGCCTTGAGGCCATCCGTCTCCATGCCCGAAGGCCTTGGAGAGCTTGTAGAGAAGCTGAAGGGAGCGCGGCGGCGCTTCCGATTGTGGAAGATGTCGGCTTGCCGTCAAGGCGCCAGGGAGGCCTGGGCCATGGTGAAGACGCGGTACACGAAGGCTGACCCAAACCACATGGCCGAGGTCAGACCCGTGGGGCCCAATGGGAAGGAGATCCCTGTGAGCTTAGTATACGGCCAAGTAGAATTGGCCGCAAAGTATTCCCAACAGGACTGTAAGCTAGACAGCCTGTTAGATGGTATTGAAGAGGAATACCATCAGTCAGATTGACTATGTAATTTTAATTGACATGTGTAATGCCTTCTAGCCGGATTGTAGATCGTTTGTCATGGCCGACCTTTTCGCTTCAACCTCGGGACCTGACGGTCCGGAGTGTGTCTGAATACCCTCGCGGTTATATAAGAACCAGGGTATGCATGGAGACCAGGTGTAGGGGTCATTAGTGCTTGAACAGACAAGTGCCCAACTGTTGGGGAACGTAGTAATTTCAAAAAAATTCCTACACACACGCAAGATCATGGTGATGCATAGCAACGAGAGGGGAGAGTGTTGTCTACGTACCCTCGTAGACCAATTGCAGAAGCGTTATATCAACGTGGTTGATGTAGTCGTATGTCTTCACGTCCGACCGATCCAAGTACCGAAAGCACGGCACCTCCGAGTTCTGCACACGTTCGGCTCGGTGACGTCCTCGCCTTCTCGATCCAGCAAGAGGGGCGAAGTAGTAGATGAGTTCCGGCAGCACCACGGCGTGGTGACGGTGTTGGTGAAGAACAATCTCCGCAGGGCTTCGCCTAAGCACTACGAAAACTATGACAAAGGATAAACTAGAGGAGACGGGGTTGCCGGCACACGGCTTGGTGTTCCTTGATGTGTCCTTTGTGCTAGCCCTGCCCCTCTATTTATATGTTGAGCCCCGGGGTCGAAACTTGGAGTAAAAGTCTCCACAAAGTCGGTTTCACCCGAAAGGCAAGAGTCCTTCTCGGACTCCAGGGCTAGACGCCAGGGATCCCGGCGTCTGGACCCAGACGCCAGGGACCCTGGCGTCTGGCCCCTGGACTCCGGAAAACTTCCTTTTGCGCTTTTCCAAAAACCTTGTGGGCTTTCCCCTTTGGCCCAAATAAAGTGTTCTCGTACCCAAACATTTCAGGAAACATCCGGAACCCCTTCTGGTGATTTCCGGAACCCTTCCGGTGACCAAACACTATTATCATATATATCAAACTTTATATCCGGACCATTCCGGAGTTCCTCGTCATGTCCGTGATCTCATCTCGGACTCCGAACAACATTCGGTTACCAACATACATAACTCACATAGTACTATATCGTCAACGAACGTTAAGCGTGCGGACCCTACGGGTTCGAGAACTATGTAGACATGACCGAGACACGTCTCTGGTCAATAACCAATAGCGGGACCTGGATTCCCATATTGGCTCCTACATATTCTATGAAGATCTTTATCGGTCAGACCGCATAACACCATACGTTGCTCCCTTTGTCATCGGTATGTTACTTGCCCGAGATTCGATCGTCGGTATCCAATACCTAGTTCAATCTCGTTACCGGCAAGTCTCTTTACTCGTTACGTAATACATCATATCGCAACTAACATATTAGTTACAATGCTTGCTAGGCTTATGTGATGTGCATTACCGAGAGGGCCCAGAGATACCTCTCCGACAATCGGAGTGACAAATCCTAATCTCGAAATACGCCAACCCAACATCTACCTTTGGAGACACCTGTAATGCTCCTTTATAATCACCCAGTTATGTTGTGACGTTTGGTAGCACCCAAAGTGTCCCTCCCACTACTAGGAAAAGGGCTATAGATGGAATTGACACTAATGGCACACCAGATATGTGGTGCACCATTAGTATATACTAATGGCGCACCACCCTCTGATGCGCCATTAGTGTTGAAACTACTAATGGCGCACCCTGCCCACGGTGCGCCATTAGTACCAAATTTTTTTTTGAACTAGTGCGCCTGTCCAAACATACTAATGGCGCATCCTCTGGTGGTGCGCCATTACTAGTTGTAACTAGTAATGGCACACCAGCCAGAAGGTGCGCCACTAATGTTATTATTTTTATTATTGTTTTTATTCCTTTTTTTGCAAAAGTACTAATGGCGCACCACCAGGGGGTGCGCCATTAGTAACCTGGATTACTAATGGCGCATTTGTTGTTGGTGCGCCATTAGTAAGTGGGCAGCAACAAGATATTTTGGACAGCCTCTCCTCCCACACTCACTTTCTCCCCACTTCATTCTCTCCACCGCCTCCTCCTTGTCTCGGGTGCCTCCTCTTTTTCACCTCATTTCCACCATAGATTCATTCAAATTAAGTGGTTAAGTTACCTTGTTTTGCTAGGTAAGTAAGGGGGGAAGCTATATTTATGTTGTTCTCCCTACAACAATGTGCACATGCACTTTTTATGCCCTAGCTAGATCTATGTATGTTCGTGGTGTTGCATATGTTTGTGGTGTTGCATATGTGTTTGTGTTTGGAGGTGTACCGGTATTTGAAATGCGATAGTTGCCAATATTTTGCCGGAATGTTGATTCATTTCCGTTTCGGCGAGAATTTTGGCATTAAGCATTCTTTTTGGTCCTATTTTTAGGGAAAGTCATGCCAAATTTTTTCTTGGTTCTAAAATATCGTTTTGCTCTACCCCGCAGGCGACCATGGTCCGCACGATGACCGAAGGCATCGTGAATAGGTTTTTGAGGTCCGCGAAGGCCGAGATGCTTCAAAAGAACGAGACGGAGATAAGATGTCCGTGTCGAAGATGCAAGCTGAATAGCCTTATTGCGGACCCGGATTCCGGGCAGGTGCGGGACCACCTGCTCTTGCGTGGTTTCATGGATGGCTATCGGTGGCAAGGTGATGAAGATGACTACGAAGTCGTCCATGGGGGCCGGGCAAGAAATGAGGAAGGGCAGCAAGACAACCACCGCGGCTCGGGGGGGGCGAGAAGACGAAGAATCCCCAGGAGATGATCACGACGGTGATGCTGTACACAGTCATCATGTAGAAGATGCAGGACATGATGATGATGCCGGCGGAGCAGACGACGCTGGACCATCGATGGGCTGGGTGCAGGACCCTCATATTCAAGAGCTGCTTCTCAAGCAGACGGATAACGCAAGAGCTGCCGCCCGAGAGAAAGCCAAGATGGATCAACTTGAGTTAGACGCGGTTACTCCATTGTATGAAGGATGCAGGCCCGAGGATACCCGCCTGAAAGTAACGCTCATGGCTCTGGAGATGAAGGTAAAACACAAAATGACCGACGCATGCTTCGACGAGAACATGTCATTCTGGCACGAACGTCTTCCCAAGGGGAACAAGTGCCCGACCAGTTTGGAGGAGGCGAAGAAAATCGTGTGTCCTCTGGATTTACCGCACGTGAAATACCATGTGTGCATGAACAATTGCATCATTTATCGGGACGAGCACGCGGAGTCTACCATATGTCCGGTGTGCGGTGTCACTCGATACAAGAAGAGGAAGAAAGCTCCTCGAAAAGTGGTGTGGTACTTTCCGATCACTCCTCGTCTGCAGCGGTATTTCGCGGATCCTAAGGTAGCAAAGCTCCTGCGTTGGCACGCGGATAGGGAGGAGAAGAAGCGAGAAGATGACGCAAATGATCCGGAGATAGATAAAAAAGACAAGATGCTGAGTCACCCTAAGGATGCGAGCCAGTGGCAAGCGTTGAACTTCGAATACCCAGAATTTGGGAACGATCCAAGGAACATCGTGCTGGGCGCGAGCACCGATGGAGTCAATCCGTTTGGCAGCCAGAGAAGCACACATAGCACCTGGCCTGTGTTTGTGTGGATGTACAACCTTCCCCCCTGGTTGTGCATGAAGAGGAAGTACATTCACATGAGTATGCTAATTGAAGGGCCGAAACAACCAGGGAACGACATCAATCTGTATCTGGGGCTGCTGAAAGAGGAGCTTGACACGCTGTGGAAAACGCCAGCCAATACGTGGGACGCCGCAGAGAAAGAATATTTCCCTATGAGAGCCGCACTGCTCACGACGGTGCACGACTATCTCGGTTACGGATATCTTGCGGGGCAGGTAGTCCACGGATTTTCTGGATGCGTAAGGTGCATGGATGACACAACGTATCGCCAGCTAGATAGAGATCCCGGGTCTTCGAAAACCGTGTTCATGGGACATCGAAGGTGGCTTCGCGATGATGACCCGTGGAGGAAACGCAAGGATCTGTTCGATGGTGAAACCGAACCCCGAAAACGCCCGTGTACGAGGAGCGGCGAGGAAATAGACAAGCTGTTGAAAAATTGGAAAGACTGCCCACTGCCGGGAAAGAAGCAAAAGGCGCCAGAGCCGGGAAAGAAGCGAAAGGCGCCAGAGCCGCTGCTGAAGGTATGGAAAACGAGGTCTGTTTTCTGGGACTTGCCGTACTGGAAGATCCACCGTGTGCCTCACAGCCTTGATGTCATGCATATCACGAAGAACGTGTGCGAGAGTCTGCTTGGTACCCTGCTCAACATGCCAGAGAGGACCAAAGATGGGCCGAAAGCAAGGGCAGACTTGAAATCAATGGGCATCAGGCAGGAGCTTCACGCTATATATGATGATGATGATGATGATGATGATGATGATGAGGCGAAGCAGGACACAGAAAGTCGTCGCAAAGGCAAAAAGGCCAAGAAGACCGGAAATGACTACCCTCCCGCGTGCTTCACTCTAAGTCAGGAGGAGATCGAGCAGTTTTTCACCTGCCTCCTAGGAGTAAAACTTCCTTACGGTTACGCGGGGAAGATAAGCAGATACCTAGACCCAGCGAAGCAGAAGTTCAGCGGGATGAAGTCTCACGACTGTCACGTGCTGATGACGCAGATACTTCCAGTTGCAATCCGTGGGATCATGGACGCGCACGTCCGTGAAACGCTATTTGGCCTATGCAACTTCTTCGACGTCATCTCTCGGAAGTCGATTGGCGTGAGGCAACTCAGAAGGCTACAGGAAGAGATCGTGGTGATACTATGCGAGCTTGAGATGTACTTCCCGCCCGCATTCTTCGACGTTATGGTGCATCTGCTGGTCCATATAGTGGAGGATATCATCCAACTCGGGCCGACGTTCCTGCACAGCATGATGCCGTTCGAAAGGATGAATGGTGTCATCAAAGGATACGTTCGCAACATGTCACGTCCAGAAGGAAGCATAGCCAGGGGCTTTCTGACCGAAGAGTGCATCTCCTACTGCACGAATTATCTAGGCATCGAGAACCCCGTTGGTCTGCCCGTCAACAGGCACCTCGGCAGGCTCGCTGGATGGGGTCACCGTGAGGGTCGCCGCGAAATGCATGTCGACTTCGAGGGTCGACTCGCCGACTTTGAAAGAGCAAACCTAGTCGCGCTACAACACATAGACGTGGTCGATCCTTGGGTGGTAGAGCACAAAACCTTTATTAAGAAGACGTACAATGACCGAGGCCAACAGAGGACGGACGGAGATACACTCAAAGAGCACAACTCATGTTTCACGCGTTGGTTCAAGCAGAAGCTTCTGTCGTACCCTTTACATGAGGATTCTTCCGCGGAAGAACAACTCATATTCGCCTTGTCACAGGGCGCCGAGCACAACCTGATGACCTATGAGGCGTACGATATCAACGGCTACACATTCTACACCGAGGCCAAGGACATGAAGAGCGATGGTTATCAGAACTCCGGGGTAACGATGGAATCCTACACCGGTAACGACAAGGACAGATACTACGGAAGGATCGAGGAGATCTGGGAGCTGAGCTACGCTGGAGAGAAGGTCCCGATGTTCCGTGTCAGATGGGCCAAGAACGTCATAAAAGAAGACCGGTATTTCACCACCATGGTTATACCCGAAGCCAAATCCAAGACCGCGGGCGCAAACGTCACCGCGAAAAATGAGCCATGGGTACTGGCTTCCCAAGTGGACCAATGCTTCTTCATTACCGACCCGCCAAAGCCCAGTCGTGTTGTCGTGAGGAGAGGCAAAAGGAAGATCATCGGAATGGATGGAGTAGCCAATGAGCAAGACTTCGACAAGTACGGCGACCCGAGGATCGAACATGACGACGATGATGAAGTAGCAGCATACACCACAAGAAGAAGCAGGACCACCCTACCTAAAGGACGTCCGTTCCACAGAAGAACTCCATTTGCGAAAAAGAAGGGCAAGAAGATTGTGAACAGATAGCTAGCTAAGATCGATTGTATTTAAATCGTAGCCTTCATTTCTCGATTGTATTTCATGGGTACTTTTTGAACTATCATGAATATTTTTAAATTTCATGGACACTCGATCTCGATCCCCCTCCATCTCGATCGCTATCCCACCTCGCCAGATCCGGTCCCCCTCGCCGCCGAGCACCCCCCCAGTCCACCGGCCGCCGCCGCCGACCCCCCGCACCCTCGATTCCCCTACTCAACCGCCGCCGCCGACCCCCCGCACCCCGCGCACCGTCTTATAAAAAAATAAGTATCAAACAGCTTTTTAAATGCTACTGTCTTATAAAAAAATATTACTGTTATTATTTAAACAAGTTTGAACATATTTAAACACAAATAAGTATCAAACAGCTTTTTAAATGCTAAAAAAATTTGTGGAGCCTGGGAGTCGAACCCAGGACCTCCTGGTGTGAGAACTGGCTGCTGACCAGTCGAGCTAGTAGAGGGGACTTGATGTGGATCAGTTCTGGTGGTACATAACCTGTTGGCTCGAGTTGAAATAAAAAAATACTAATGGCGCACCACGGTGAGGTGCGCCATTAGTATGGACATGCTAATGGCGCACCACGGTGAGGTGCGCCATTAGTATTGTGCCCGATCCCCCCTTCCCTCTCCCCCTTCGCCCGATCCCCCCTTTCCCTCTCCCCCTCGCCAGTTCCCTCTCCCTCTCGATCCACCGCCGCCGCCGCCGCTGCCCTGACCCTCCCCCTCGCCCTCGCCCTCGCCCTCTCCCTCCCTCGCCCTCTCCTCGCCTTCCCTCTCCCTCGCCCTCTCCCTCGCCCTAGATCCCCTTCCCCTCTCCTCTCCCGACGCCGCTGCCCCGCCGCCTCGACGCTGCCCCGCCGCCCCGACGCCGCCTCGACGCCGCCCGCCGCCCGACGCCGCCCCGACGCCGCCTCGACCCCGCCCCGACGCCGCTGCCCCGGGTCGGTCAGCCAGCCTCGTCTCCACCGTCACCGGCGACAGCTTAGCCCGACTACAGACGTGGTACGCTCTTCCTCCTCTTCTGTTCTTCCCCTTTTCTCTGGGCACATGGTCATTGAGTAAAATCTGAGTAGATTAGGCCATAAATTGGATTACGAGCACAGTTTAGTCAAGAAAATGCTTCGGGGCCAATGTTCATTCAATTCTTCAGATAAACAGGGCATGTATTCAGTTTTTTTCTCATAAGGAGAGCAGATTTTCATCACTTGCACTTACACAGAGTTAATGTAAACGTTTTGCACAATAACGTAGCATGTATCTTCAGTTTTTGCACTTAAAAAAGCCAATCTTCAGTTTGTCCACTTCAAAATATTATAAACTCTAAAAGAACAACATGTTAGTACAGAACTTATACAAGGATCGTCACACAACCCTTATGCGCATCATGGAATCAGTGGCTTTCTCAAGGTAGTTTCTGTGAAAACACATAGCGGAGAAAAGGAAATTTTGCATGGTGCTAAGTCTAGATTATCATGATTGTGCATCTGCAAAAATTTATAACTGTGAGTGCAATCTGTACCTAACAAGCAAGATAGATAAGATTTCAAATGCGCAAATAAGAAATTGCAACACAACTGCAGATTTCAAGAAGTGCAATTTCATCAAATTTAGTATTAGATAGTAGATACTGACAGTCTGACAGTTATATACCAATTTTCTTCTAAAAAATACCTCATGGTTTTGATGATTGTACTAACAAAGAAAAAGCAGGCATTATTAGATATGAAATCTGGAAATCTTTTCAGTTCTATTTTTGTAATGACAGGAAATATTGTGGTCACTTTTCTCATCCCTTTTAACATGATGTAGTGTAACAGAACATATCTGCATAGAAACCATATACTATAACAAGCCATTAAGCCCTTTGAGAAGAAGACCTTGTTCATATTAAACAGCCACAAAGTTGAACAACAACAGATAAGGTAAAGCCTCAGATGAAAATAAACATAGAGGATCAACAGAAGGTTCCAGTCTGCAGATTCCACCAATTCCAATGGTTCTTTCCTTCCACTGTCCAAATTTCAGTGAAACGTCTCCACCTTCGACACAACAGTGATTCTCAAAATTGACTACGCAGACCCCAAACATGATGCTCCTACTCTTTTCATAGAGACAAGGACATTAGCAACAAAGTAGTGGCTTTTCTCCGGGTGTTGGAGAAAGCATAGATGATCCTTCCATTTACAGTAGCAAGGACAATTGTACAACAAGACGATACCACTAGGGCAGGTTCCTTGAATCCTCAACATGACAGAAACAACCTTCTACTTTGAAGCCTCCTCTTTTGATCAGATTCAAATCATCACCCTTTCCAGCAGCAGCAGTAGTAACTAGCACTAGAATCACATTGTTCCGCACTTCTTCTTGTTGTGTTTGCTGCTGGGTAGAAGAAGCTTTGGTGGGCTGCTGCTTGTCTTGGTTCTCATCGAAACAACCCAGCTGCGCGAAATCCTCGATCGACTTGACATGAACCTGCAAAGGAAAGACAATATTAATAAATCACAACTCTACTAGATTGTTAAGTTGGGTGGGATGTAAAAGCAAATCTTCTTCTAAGTGCAATATACTTAGTGCTGCTATATGAGTGTATAAATATTTGTTGCTATATAAATGTGAACAAAATTCGTGCTTGTATATGATATTCTGCCATGAAGAAAGAATAGATAGTGTGGGTCTGACCTTGTTTAATTTCTGCAATTCTTGTATATGATATTCTTTGGTGTGTATTGCATTCTCATCGTGGTTTTGATCACAGAACAAGAAGGGAAAGGGCGACTGAAGTACCTACTGCAGCAGACAGAAGTATTTGCCCACTTTGCAGAAGGAAGCCAGGCTAAAGAGAAGAAGCCACGTGGAAGGTGATTCTTGGTTATGTTTTTTTAAAAGCAATCCTTGGTTATGTTAGTGCCACTATATAGTACTTTACTATGAACACCCATCTTGGATGACCAATAGAAATTGCAGCCACATGTGCACCGATCTAATTTGAAACATCAATGAAAATTGAAAAAAAATTACTCTCATAGCACTACTTCTATTTGCATTTCCCAAACATATGGTTCTGTCCATCCTCATTTCCTGTCTTCCCTAATAACCATCATTAAGTTATAGGTTTGCTGTGTGCCTGTGCTATTCCCTGTCAGTAATTGATTTCAGAAACTGGCAAGCTTTGATAATGTAAGAGTTACTTACTTGCTAATTAGCCAAGCAGGCATGTATTACTTACTTGCTAAGAACTTTGATACTATTTGGATCAAAGTTAAATGAGCACATAGATGACAAAAAAAGTTCAGATTGTAAAATGTTCATTTTGCTGCTAGTGCCCATTTTGAGTAATTGCTTAGAGGGATGATCCTGTGTGAGCTGGTGGAGTGATTTGTTTTCTACATAAAGCTCTTTAGTCAGGCTGGTTTTCGTGAAATACACATGAAGCTTCACCAGCTCCTGTGGGTGTGGGATCCATGTGACATGTGACATTGCATCCATGTCCACCTGGGATAATGATTTTGCAGGTACCCCGAGAGGCCCTTGAGTTTGCCGGAATGTCGATTAACTTCCGTTCCGGCAAATTCGGGTACTCCATATGTCCTATTTTCAGTAAAGGTCATGCTGAAATTTTCCGTGAATTTTAGCATGACTTTGCTAAAAATAGGACATATGGGGTACTTGTGACTAATGCATGGGCCGGGGTATCTTAGTAGTTAATTAAGTAGGATCAAGTGCCCCGGCGTACTTGTGACTAATGCATGGCTTTTAGGGTGCCTCGGTGTCGATAAAAACCGAAATGATGAAAGGTTAGGCTTTTAGGGTGCCTTGGCGTCGAAAAACCCTCAATGATAAAAGCTTAGATTTTAGGATGCCTCGGTGTCGACAAACCCTAAATGATGAGACCATGATCTTGTTCCTTGACAATAACCAACTTTTTGACCAAACTTTGTTTCTATTTAGAGAGAAACATGGCCCACAACGATGAGGCCGGGGGTTCGGGCGGCAAGGCATTCTGGGAGCTGTCCCAGGAGATGGAGGAACAACCTCACTTGTATGAGGCCGCCGCCTTCCCCACCGATCCTGAGACCACGGATGGTGCCGCCGAGGATGACCACACTGATGCCACCACTGATGGTGCCGCCAAGGATGCCACCACTGATGATGGCGGCGCACGCACAGATGGCAGCCAACCGAAGAGGCAACGGAAGGACCGGCGCCCGATCGTGCTCCGCACCCTCAAGGAGGAAGTTACTGAAGTGGACTCCAACGGGAATCCAACGGCGCCCGAACGAATAGTCAAGGGGTACTCGCTTCAGCTCGGGTGCATTGTCCGGAGCACCGTCTCGATCAACACCGAGAACCTGAGGCATCCTGACCGAGGGAATTTGCGCAACCTCCTCTTCACGAAGCTGCACGAACGATACAAGTTCCCCGCTGAATTTGAAAACACAAGCCTCAAAGGGAATAAAGTGAACAATGATGCCCTCACGAAGATGAGCAAGGCCCTGTCTACTTGGAAAAGCAATGTGAAGAGAATGATCGAGAAAGGTGAGAGTTATCAGAAGATCAAGGAGAAAAATCCTTCGATCACCGAGATGACTACAACGACTTCAAGATCAATTGCTCGAGCACCGCAAGCTCCCAATCAAGTGAGTGGGGGAAACAAATGCGGGAGCTGAACATAGGGGAACACACACTCGGTCCCGACGGTTACAGAGTGGCGGAGCCTATATGGGACAAGGAGGAGGCGGATCGTGCCGAGCAAGGCCTACCGCCCCTCTTCGATACATACGGTGACAAGCAGACCAGGAACTTTGTCAGGGCCCGGTACAAGAAGGACCCGAAAACAAAGGAGCTTACCACGGATCTGAAGACCAGGCAGCTTGAGCTTGTTCTGGTAAGGAATACACCCCCGCGTAATTAGCTCCATATGGTTGCATTCTAATTAATGAAGCCAAATTTCTAAATGGTTCACATTCCTTCCGCAGGCGACTGAAAGCAGTAGCGCGGGGTCGACTAAGAGAAACCCTTGGGACACCACTCTAAATAGGGGGTTGAATGTAATGAAGAATAAGGATAAGCTCAGTAAGCCGACGTCAGCTGGTCGTGTGGCCGGCAAAGGCTTGTCGACAAAATGGGGGTCATACTATACCGCTGGTGTGCGGAAGGAGAAAAAGACCAGCTCGGAAAGCCAGGCGCGAGAGGTTCAAGAACTCAAGGCACAGGTGGCGCGGATTCCGGAGATTGTCCAAGAGCAAGTGGAACAACGACTCGGAGCGACGATCACCGCCCTTGTGCCTACCTAGATCTTAGGGTTGAGTGCGTGGATTGCGGGCGGCCAACAGGGGCCGCCCCCGATTCCTAGCTTCACGGCCAGCAACTCGCATAATGCGATGGCGGGGCCATTGGTGCCTCCGGCGGAGGCGGCATTGGTGTCTCCGACGCCGGCACGGGAGCTTAATGCACCCGGGTGTACGCCGGCCGGCACCTCTTCAGCAAGCGGCCCCTCCGTCAACTGCACGCCCGCCGTTGGCGGTGCCTCGACATTAGCCGAGCTCGACGCCATCATCATGGTAACTAATTAAGCCTCTCTCGGCCGAGGACTTCATCTCCTTGCCTTTGACTGGGCATCCCTGACGCCCTACATGTTTTCGCAGGGCGCCGCCGACGTTCCGTGCACTCTCCTCCACTTCGTGAACAACGAGTTGGTCGATGTCGCCAAGGGCAAAATCGTTCAACCGGGCAACCCCTTGTTCCATGGTACCCAGATGCCACCCAACTTGCTTAGGGTTCAACTGGTTCGGGTGCTGCCAGGCTGCGACGACTTGTTACCTCCGATTCGACCCGTCGGGGCCGACGATGAAGACGTGATGACCATCAGCGCCTGCCTGAGCTGGCCCCTGCTTTGGCCGAAGAGCCAGATTTGTTTGGGGGTGGGGGACACCACCCCAAAGACAACACCGCCAGTCGTGCCGGCGCCAAGTCGGCCCCATGGCAAGACCGCCGTAACGGTGCCGGACATCCCTATGCCACTGGATCCAAACATGCATATGGCACAGGATCAGAACGACGACGACGACGACGATGATACATTTGGCAATGTCGATCAGTACTTTGCCGAGCATGGGTACGATGGCGACTTCATGGGGCCTCCTTCTCAAGAACCAAACCCAACAAAAGACGTGTGCGATCTAGCTCGTACCGCGAAGAAGCCAAGTTGCAACAGGCGCCGTCTGGCGTTCAGCTCTCAGGAGACGCCTCCAGCTGCCGACTTCACCGAGCCTCAGATAGGCGAGGTGCGAAATATTATCAGCCCCAACACACTCAAGAAGGCGGTCTGTGAGCAGAACTCGGTCCCATTACAGGAGAAAAAGAAGGCACGCAAAAGAAAGACTAAGAAGGGTGCGAGCCAGTCGGCACCGAGTATGATCCGTGCTCAGGACGGGCCACCTTCACCGCAGGATATCTCGAGGAGGGTGCATGTGGCGGGTAGGGCGATGCTACCGACAAATATGCTCAATGCTGCAACCGGTGCTATGCGGAGTCTGCATGACAGTGTTCTTGCTTTGGAGAAGCGGCGTCTGAGAGAGAAAGATGTGGCATACCCGGTTTTCGCGGCCAAGGTGCCAGAGGGCAAGGGCTTTGTGGATAACTCCATCGGGCGTACGATCATCCTGCGTTTTGATGACATCCACGCTATGTTGAACCTTCATCCGCTGCACTACACCTTCGTTCGGCTATTTTCGCTGAGTATGGAGATGCGGATCATTCGCGACAAGACCCCGGACATCGTGATAGTCGACCCCTTCTACATGCGTGCCAAGATCTTGGGCAGCGCTGGGGACCGGCAAGTCGCGAGTTCTTACCTCGAAGGCGTCATTCTGGCAAACCAAGATAAGGATAACTTCCTCATGCCTTACTTTCCCGAGTAAGTCCTCCCCTCAACCGGCCCGTAACATATGAATTCTTACATTTCGATCGTTTTTCTTTTAACATTCCGTGTTTTCTGCAGTGACACACGTTGCACGCTCATCCTCCTAAGCCCCAAATATTCCATGGCCACGTATTTCGACCCGGACCGTCAGTCGAACGTAGACTACACAAATGTCAAGAAGGTTCTTGATGATGTTCTCCCCGGCTACGCCCAATCTGGAGGCACATTCACCAGGCCTATTCGTAAGTATGGCAAGCACGTGTTCTCCCACAAGTAGTCATCATATTGAGCTAGCCAAACGTTCATAACATCTGCATCTGCTCCTGCAATAGGTCTGTCACCTAGCGGTGCATCGAGGACATAATTCTTCTGTGCAGCAATGAGGATAAACCTCAGATCACGGATCCAATCCGCATCATTGCTACTAACATCTTTCAACACAATTTTCTCTAGGAACATATCAAAATAAACACAGGGAAGCAACAACGCGAGCTATTGATCTACAACATAATTTGCAAAATACTACCAGGACTCCCACTTATATGATTAAATTTATGATAAACCTCCCACTTAGATAGACATCCCTCTAATCTTCTAAGTGATCACGTGATCCAAATCAACTAAACCATGTCCGATCATCACGTGAGATGGAGTAGTTTCATTGGTGAACATCAATATGTTGATCATATCTCTTATATGATTCACGCTCGACCTTTCGGTCTCCGTGTTCCGATGCCATATCTGCATATGCTAGGCTCGTCAAGTATAACCTGAGTATTCCGCGTGTGCAACACTTTTGCACCCGTTGTATTTGAACGTAGAACCTATCACACCCGATCATCACGTGGTGTCTCAGCATGAAGAACTTTCGCAACGGTGCATACTCAGGGAGAACACTTCTTGATAATTAGTGAGAGATCATCTTATAATGCTACCGTCAATCAAAGCAAGATAAGATGCATAAAAGATAAACATCACATGCAATCAATATAAGTGATATGATATGGCCATCATCATCTTGTGCTTGTGATCTCCATCTTCGAAGCACCATCGTGATCACCATCGTCACCGGCGCGACACCTTGATCTCCATCATAGCATCGTTGTCGTCTCGCCAATCTTATGCTTCCACGACTATCGCTACCGTTTAGTCATAAAGTAAAGCATTACATCACTATTGCATTGCATACAATAAAGCGACAACCATATGGCTCCTGCCAGTTCCCGATAACTCGGTTACAAAACATGATCATCTCATACAATAAAATTTAGCATCATGTCTTGACCATATCACATCACAACATGCCCTGCAAAGACAAGTTAGACGTCCTCTACTTTGTTGTTGCAAGTTTTATGTGGCTGCTACGGGCTTAAGCAAGAACCAATCTTACCTATGCATCAAAACCACAACGATAGTTTGTCAAGTTGGTGCTGTTTTAACCTTCGCAAGGACCGGGCGTAGCCACACTCGGTTAAACTAAAGTTGGAGAGACTGTCGCCCGCAAGCCACCTATGTGCAAAGCACTTCGGGAGAACCGGTCCCGCGTAAGCGTACGCGTAATGTTGGTCCGGGTCATCTCGTCCAACAATACCGCCGAACCAAAGTATGACATGCTGGTAAGCAGTATGACTTATATCACCCACAACTCACTTGTGTTCTACTCGTGCATATAGCATCAACATATAAAACCTAGGCTCTGATACCACTATTGGGGAACGTAGTAATTTCAAAAAAATTCCTACGCACACGCAAGATCATGGTGATGCATAGTAACGAGAGGGGAGAGTGTTGTCTACGTACCCTCGTAGACCATTCGCGGAAGCGTTATATCAACGCGGTTGATGTAGTCGTACGTCTTCACGTCCGACCGATCCAAGTACCGAAAGCACGGCACCTCCGAGTTCTACACACGTTCGGCTCGGTGACGTCCTCGCCTTCTCGATCCAGCAAGAGGGGCGAAGTAGTAGATGAGTTCCTGCAGCACGACGGCGTGGTGACGGTGTTGGTGAAGAACAATCTCCGCCGGGCTTCGCCTAAGCACTACGAAAACTATGACAGAGGATAAACTAGAGGAGTCGGGGTTGCCGGCACACGGCTTGGTGTTTCTTGATGTGTCCTTTGTGCTAGCCCTGCCCCTCTATTTATATGTTGAGCCCTGGGGTTGAAACTTGGAGTAAAAGTCTCCACAAAGTCGGTTTCACCCGAAAGGCAAGAGTCCTTCTCGGACTCCAGGGCCAGACGCCAGGGATCCCGGCGTCTGGACCCAGACGCCAGGGACCCTGGCGTCTGGCCCCTGGACTCCGCAAAACTTTCTTTTGCGCTTTCCAAAAACCTTGTGGGCTTTCCCCTTTGGCCCAAATAAAGTGTTCTCGTACCCAAACTTTTCGGGAAACATCCGGAACCCCTTCTGGTGATTTCCGAAACCCTTCCGGTGACCAAACACTATTATCATATATATCAAACTTTATCTCCGGACCATTCCGGAGTTCCTCGTCATGTCCGTGATCTCATCTCGGACTCCGAACAACATTCGGTCACCAACATATATAACTCACATAGTACTATATCATCAACGAACGTTAAGCGTGCGGACCCTACGGGTTCGAGAACTATGTAGACATGACCGAGACACGTCTCCGGTCAATAACCAATAGCGGGACCTGGATGCCCATATTGGCTCCTACATATTCTACGAAGATCTTTATCGGTCAGACCGAATAACAACATACGTTGTTCCCTTTGTCATCGGTATGTTACTTGCCCGAGATTCGATCGTCGGTATCCAATACCTAGTTCAATCTCGTTACCGGCAAGCCTCTTTACTCGTTCTGTAATACATCATCTTGCAACTAACATATTAGTTACAATGCTTGCAAGGCTTATGTGATGTGCATTACCGAGAGGGCCCAGAGATACCTCTCCGACAATCGGAGTGACAAATCCTAATCTAGAAATACGCCAACCCAACATCTACCTTTGGAGACACCTGTAATGCTCCTTTATAATCACTCAGTTACGTTGTGACGTTTGGTAGCACCCAAAGTGTTCCTCCGGCAAACGGGAGTTGCATAATCTCATAGTCATAGGAACATGTATAAGTCATGAAGAAAGCAATAGCAACATACTAAACGATCGGGTGCTAAGCTAATGGAATGGGTCATGTCAATCAGATCATTCAACTACTGATGTGATCCCGTTAATCAAATAACAACTCCTTTGTCTATGGTTAGGAAACATAACCATCTTTGATTAACGAGCTAGTCAAGTAGAGGCATACTAGTGACACTTTGTTTGTCTATGTATTCACACATGTATTATGTTTCCGGTTAATACAATTCTAGCATGAATAATAAACATTTATCATGATATAAGGAAATAAATAATAACTTT
Source organism: Triticum aestivum (assembly GCF_018294505.1). Lineage (NCBI taxonomy): Eukaryota > Viridiplantae > Streptophyta > Magnoliopsida > Poales > Poaceae > Triticum > Triticum aestivum. Next base: position 727,366,041 of record NC_057800.1, on the reverse strand, counting down.
ATTATTGCCTCTAGGGCATATTTCCTTCACCAACTAGTTATGGTATATTACATGGTCAGTAAGAAACATCTTCCAGGGAGAATAGTTCCGTTAGGGGTTCCTTTCCCTGGGAGGTACGCCCTAAAGTGCATGTCCATTCTGCGAAAAGAGATGCAGGAAAAACATCTGGGGGTGTATAGATAAATAAGTGAAAAAAAGATCAGCTTTAGTTCATCGACCGAATATTCCCTTAAGAACGCTAGCTTTCGGCTTCACCCAGTCTGAGGTACACATCCGGCTGACCCGGCAGTAACAATCGCAGAGGTGCTCCCTTTACCACCTAACCGAACAATCAGGAACGTAGGGGTAAGCATAGGAGCCAGGCAACCCAGCTTGGCCAAAACTTAAGTCATACCGATGCATATAATGGTGAATAAAAGGTACATGCGGAAGTGTGACACATGTGTTGGGCATGAAGCCCGTATAAATAAGCTTCTGTTTAAAGAAGCCCCCAGGTTTAATGAGCGCGGATAGCGCATCACTTTATGAGCGTTTAAAGGCTATAAGAGAGAGAGAGGGGAGAAGGAGAGAAATGTAAGACAAAAAGTATATAAAAATGGACAGAGGAAGGAGACGAACACAGAGTCCGGTGCTAGGCATAGAATCTTCGGAGACGGGCTGCGTTCCATGGGTTCGGCTCAAGTCGGTTATCCGATGCATCTCGCAGGCGGTACGCTCCACCAGTCAGGACTTGGTCAATTATGAAGGGACCTTCCCACTAGGGCTTGAGTTTGTCCTTTTTCTTATCCGGCAGGCATAGAACTAATTCGCCAACGTTGTAAATTTTGGCCCGTACTTCTCTGCTTTGGTATCTTCGAGCCTGCTGTTGATAGAATGTGGAACGGGCTTTTGCGACGTCACGCTCTTCCTCCAAGGCGTCCAAACTTTCCTGCCGATCGAGCTCGGCTTCTCTTTCTTCGTACATGCGCACTGGAGGTGAGTCATGAATTATGTCGCAGGGCAAAACTGCCTCTGCGCCGTACACCATGAAGAATGGTGTGTATCCGGTGGTGCAATTCGGCGTGGTCCGCAGCCCCCAGAGTACGGAGTCGAGCTCCTCTACCCAGTGCGTATTAGATTCCTTAAGGGACCACACTAATCTAGGTTTGATGCCGCTCATGATAAGACCATTTGCACGTTCGACCTGGCCGTTAGTTTGTGGGTGATAGACGGAAGCATAATCAAGCTTGATGCCCATGTTTTTGCACCAGAGTTTTACCTCGTCGGCCGTAAAGTTCGTGCCGTTATCAGTGATGATGCTGTGGGGGACACCGTAACAGTGTACAACCCCGGATATAAAGTCTATCACCGGTCCAGATTCGGCCGTCTTAACAGGCTTGGCTTCTATCCATTTGGTGACTTATCCACCATGACCAGTAAGTATTTTTTTCTTGTGGGTTCCGCCTTTAAGGGGTCCAACCATGTCAAGCCCCCAGACCGCGAAGGGCCAAGTGATGGGGATAGTTTAGAGGGCGGTGGGTGGCATATGGCTTTGGTTTGCAAAAAGCTGGCAACCGATGCATCGTTGGACTAAGTCCTGGGCGTCTGCCCGGGCCATCGGCCAATAAAAGCCTGTACGGAAGGCCTTGCTTACAAGGGACCGAGCTGCAGCGTGATGACCGCCGAGTCCGGCATGAATTTCAGCCAGGAGGTTTCGCCCTTCCTCTTCGGAGAGGCACCTTTGAAGGACTCCGGTAGTGCTTTTCTTATAAAGCTCCCCCTCATGGACTTTAAAGGCTTTAGATCGCCGTACTATGCAGTGTGCCTCATTTTGGTCCTCGGGGAGTTCCTGCCTAGTAAGGTAGGCGAGGAAAGGTTCTGTCCACAGGGCGATGACGGCCATTATCACGTGGGCTGAAGGTGTTATTTCATTGGCAGAGCCTCCAATTATGTCAAAGTGTTCGGTGTCGGGCAGTGCGGTTGGGTCCGGCTTGTTATTGCCGGGTTCCCCTTCCCATGCTACGGGTGGCTTGAACAGCCTTTCCAAGAAGATGTTGGGGGGGACTACATCGCGTTTCCCGCCGATGCATGCCAGGCCATCTGCCGCCTGATTATTTTCCTAGGCTATATGGTGAAATTCGAGCCCTTCGAACCGAGCTGACATTTTTAGGATGGTGTTGCGATAAGCTGCCATTTTTGGATCCTTGGCATCAAAGTCTCCATTTATTTGGGATATTAAGAGGTTTGAGTCCCCGCGCACCTCTAGGCGTTGAATGCCCATGGATACTGCCATCCGGAGACCATGTAAAAGGGCCTCATATTCGGCTGCATTGTTGGAGTCTGTGTACATTATCTGGAGTACGTATTGAACTGTGTCTGCTGTGGGGGACGTCAAAATGACGCCAGACCCTAGACCGGCCAACATTTTGGAGCCGTCGAAGTGCATGACCCAGTTTGAATATGTGCCGCACTCTTTAGGGAGTTCGGCCTCCGTCCATTCTGGGACAAAGTCAGCCAAAACTTGCGACTTGATAGCTCGCCGTGGCTTGTAAATTATGTCAAACGGGAGGAGCTCAATGGCCCATTTTGCAATCCGGCCCGTTGCATCGCGGTTGTTTATAATATCGTTAAGTGGCACTTCCGAGGCTACTGTTATTGAACACTCTTGAAAGTAGTGTCGCAGCTTCCGGGATGCCATAAATACCGCGTACGCAATCTTTTGATAATGCGGGTACCATGACTTGCACGGAGTAAGGACAGTGGACACATAGTAGACCGGCTTTTGAAGGGGGAATTTGTGTCCGTCCGTTTCTCGTTCGACGACGAGCACTGCGCTTACGACCTGATGGGTTGCTGCAATGTATAATAGCATTGGTTCGCCAATGTTTGGCGCGGCCAGGACTGGGTTTGTTGCCAAGAGGCTTTTATTTCGTTGAGTCCGGCCGTGGCTGCATCCGTCCACTCGAAGTGTTTGGTGCGCCGAAGGAGGCGGTAAAGGGGTAGGGCCTTTTCTCCCTAGTGGGAGATAAAGCGGCTTAGAGCCGCCACGCATCCGGTTAATTTTTGTATTTGTTTGAGGTCCTTCGGGATATCCAATTGTGATAGAGCTCGGATCTTGGCTGAATTTGCTTCAATTCGTCTACCAGATACAATGAAGCCCAAGAGCTGTCCGGCTGCAACGCCGAAAATGCATTTTTCCAGGTTGAGCTTGATGTCGTATGTTCTGAGGTTATCGAATGTTAGCCTCAAGTCGTCTACTAGAGATTTGACATGTCTTGTTTTAACGACCACATCATCTACGTATGCCTCCACTGTTTTGCCGATCTGGTTTGCCAGACATGTCTGAATCATGTGCTGATATGTTGCGCCGGCGTTTTTGAGCCCGAAGGGCATTGTGTTGAAGCGGAATGGGCCGTATGGTGTGATAAATGCCATTGCAGCTTGGTCTAACTCTGCCATCTTTATTTGATGGTAGCCGGAGTATGCATCGAGGAAATACAACAAATTGTGTCCTGAAGTAGCATCGATAATTTGATCGATGTGGGGGAGAGGGAAGGGATCATTTGGGCAAGCCTTGTTAAGGTCTTTAAAATCAATGCACAGGCGCCAGGATTTGTCCTTCTTTGGTACCATCACCAGGTTTGCTAGCCAGTCCGGGTATTTTATATCTTTGATGAATCCGGCCTCCAATAACTTGGCTAGTTCCTCTCCCATGGCATGTCTCTTAGGTTCGGAAAAACGCCGAAGATCTTGTTTGACTGGCTTGAATCCTTTTAGGATATTTAAGCTATGTTGGGACAGCCTGCGTGGGATTCCTGGCATGTCTGAAGGGTGCCAGGCGAAAATGTCCCACTTCTCTCGTAGGAACTCTCGCAGTGCGGCGTCTACATCAGGGTTTAACTGTGCCTCGATGAAGCTGTTTTATTGGGGTCTGTTGGATGGACCTGGAATTTGACTATTTCGTCCGCCGGTTTAAAGGAGGTGGACTTGGATCTTTTGTCGAGTATCACATCATCCCTATTCACCATGGAGCGCAGCGCAGTCAGTTCCTCAACCGCTAGGGCTTTGGATAGCGCCTCGAGGGCCAGTGCGACTGTCTTGTTTTCGGCGCGGAGTGCTATGTCCGGATCACTACCGAGAGTGATGATTCCGTTAGGCCCGGGCATCTTGAGCTTCATGTACCTGTAATGGGGTATTGCTTGGAAGATTGTAAACGCTTCCCGCCCTAGCAGAGCGTGATATCCGCTACTGAACAGGGTCACTTGGAACGTGACCTCTTCGGACCTGTAATTATCCGGCGTGCCGAACACCACATCTAGTGTGATTTTTCCTATACAACGTGCTTGCTGACTGGAGATTATTCCTCTAAAGGTTGTGCTGCTTCGCTCAATGCGGTTCCAGTCTATTTCCATTTTTGAAGGGTTTCCTCATAAATGAGGTTCAATCCGCTGCCGCCATCGATGAGTACCTTGGTAAGACGAAAGCCGTCCACTATTGGACTAAGGACCAATGCGGCTGGTGCTCGGGCTGTTCGGAATTTAGGTTCATCACTGGCGTTAAAAGTAACAGTCGTGTCACTCCAAGGATGCGGAGTGTTCTTTTTCGCATATTATCTGATGCGGAAGTCTCGAAGACTGTTAATACCGTACTGGTGTCTCTGGGGTGGCTTTCTGGAATTAGGCGATCTTCGCCAATTTTTGCCACCTGCCGGAGTATCCAACATGCTCTAAGGCTGTGAGTTGGTGTGGCGCCCTCTGTACTGTGAATTTTATAGGGTCCATTAAGCCATCCTTCCAGTATGGTTCCGTGCCCTGTAGAGGGCTTTTGCTTTTTGGTATTGAACCCAGGTGTCTGGCGATGATGCACCCTTTTATTTCGGATTGGGTTTGTATTCAGGGCCGGATTGTCCCAAAATTTTATTTCGGTTTTCCAGGCGCTTTCCATCGCACAGTACTTTCATACTATGGACGCCAAGTCAGCGAAGCGTGTAATATCATGATGACTTATGGCATTGAGGCTTCCCTTGTCCGTGCAATTATTGCAGAAGAATGAAATTGCGTCTTCCTCGCAGCAGTCCTTTATCCTGTTCATAACCAGGAGGAATCTGGCCCAATAATGATGTACTGTTTCTTCGGGCTCTTGCCTAATTTGGGATAGATCTCTTATGTATGGGTGGGTGGGTGGAATCAAATCCGAAACCTCAGCCAATCTGAGACCCAGGGGCCAAGGAGTTTCCGAACTCGGAAGTTTGGATTCTTGGATGCTGTCCAATGAATCTATCCTGTCGCCTGACTTTAAGTTCAGGTCTTGAGTGATGTCCTCCCCTCCGCGGGTATTCGGCTTGGAGGGATCGGGAATACGGACGTAGCTAGTCCTTAAGATATATGAAGGGTCGCCACACTGTCCCTCAACCATGGCAATGTGATGGGTGACCTGGGGAGAGTTAATCTCTCTCAGATCGGGTTTAAGCCCAATCTGGTCATAATCCGTAGCGACTCCCACGGCGGCGATGCGATCCAAGAGCTCGTTTAGGGAAGAGAACTCCATTGGATCTAGCTGCTCGGCGAATTCCGAGCTGACGTGAAGATTGCTTTCGATGACCCGAGAGGTCATCGTCGGCGCAGCAGCCGAACAGGCGGTTATAAGGAAACCACCTAGCCGGAGAGTTTGGATGACAGCCAAAGCTCCCTTAGCAACGGTGCCGTCTTTAAAGACGGGATGAGGCGTCCTTCCTGATGGCGACGGTACAGAGGAACTCTCAATGAAATCACGAATGTCGGTGTCAAAACCGGCGGATCTCGGGTAGGGGGTCCCGAACTATGCGTCTAGGCGGATGGTAACAGGAGACAAGGGGCACGATGTTTTTACCCAGGTTCGGGCCCTCTCGATGGAGGTAAAACCCTACGTCCTGCTTGATTAATATTGATGATATGGGTACTACAAGAGTAGATCTACCACGAGATCAAGGAGGCTAAACCCTAGAAGCTAGCCTATGGTATGATTGTTCTACGGACTAAAACCCTCCGGTTTATATAGACACTGGAGAGGACTAGGGTTACACAGAGTCGGTTACAATGGTAGGAGATCTACATATCCGTATCGCCAAGCTTGCCTTCCACGCCAAGGAAAGTCCCTTCCGGACACGGGACGAAGTCTTCAATCTTTTATCTTCATAGTCCAGGAGTCCGGCCGAAGGTATAGTCTGGCTATCTGGACACCCCCTAATCCAGGACTCCCTCAATAGGTAACTAGTTTATTTAGTAAGTGATTATTATAACTAGTTTATTTATATTAAGTGCTTAATAGAAATAGTTTATTTAGTAAGTAGTTATTAAAACTAGTTTATTTAGTAAGTAGTTAATTAAAGTAGTTTATTTACTATTAGGATTATATATAAGATATTTTCAAATGTTATTTTTTCATATTTTGAACCATTGAAATGCAATGACCATCGATAAGTGGCCTATGTTTTGCCGGAGTGTTGATTAATTTCCGTTCCGGCAAATTTCAGGCACTCGATATGTCCTTTTTTAGCAAAGGTCATGCCGTATTTTTTGGGTTTTGCCGTTGAGTTATAATCTTTGAATTTTGAACACAGGAGATGTCTGATGACGATGGGATCCCGGAGTGTGTGTATTGCTATGATGACCGAGGTGTGTGCGACAGGTTTCCTCACCTGCAAAACGATAGGTTTTTCACCGTGAAGCTGGAAGAGACCTTCGATGTTTGTATGGTATGCAACGACAAGCATTTCATCGTATTTCATATCATCACTTGTGCTTCTTTTGTTCAACATGTAATTTATGTATTTTTTCAATTCTATTAGTACATCCCGTGCCATGCTAGACCATATGTATTGGAGAAGCTTGGTTTTGGTTTAGATGACTTTGAGAATGTGGAGACGAGGAGGGCTCACTTAAGAACTAAACATGGTTATGAGTTCCTGGTTAAGTTGTACAATGCGGTCGATCGCTCCCATTTTGGTTGCCCTAATTGGGAAGCTCTCTGCAAGTCATATGGATTTGAGGAGGGAATGCGAATAAGATTTGATATTCGTCCCGAAGATTATGATGATGATGATAATATCGACATCTGGGTGGATGTGGATATGCCTCCAGTTTTGCCTAGATGTGAGTTTGCCAAACTAATTTGTTAAGTTCAGTAATTTATGTTCTTAATTTAAAACTATTTGGTGTTCGTCGGTACTAAACTTATTTATTTATAATTTTCAGCTTATTTCTTATCTTCAAGAAATACTCGGCAGGTAGTAGACAACACATAGTACAGCTATGACTCCAAGCTTAATTGTGAGGAGAAAGGTTATCTTGTCTCATTCATAGAAGATGTTGAGGCCTTCAAAAACAGTCACTCTATCATCCCAAATTATACTAGATACATGCCACTAGTCCATACATTGCTTGATGATAACTTCATTGCCAAAAACTTGGTAAGATTTTGTTAATGATGGTAACTTCATTGCATACATTATTCTTAAGTAAACCATTGCTAACTATATATGTTGCTATTCCATTTTTGAACAGAGGCTCCCGAAGCAGGTTGTGCCTGATATGCTATTTACCGAAGGTGATATGCATATGGTTAGCTTACGACCAACTCCTTCGGTGGCTTACCATACTGCATACTCGATTTCTTCAAATGATGGAAGGCTCAAAATCAAAGATTGGAGCAAAGTGATGAATGCGCACACACAAATAATTGGAGACAAAATGAATGTGTGCAAGCCACAAGTTGGAGATAGGTTTATGTCCATTCTCCATTATGGTGAAGGACTGGTTTATCTGTTTTATGGAATTTTAGCTAGGAGAGAGGAGTAGGTCCTAAGTATTAAGAACAATTAGTTAGTGTTGATTATGTATGACTACAATGTCTTAGACTTGATGGTGATGCTGAGTAGGAGTAGTGATTATGATTACTATGATGATGATGAGGAGGAGTTGTTATTATAACTAGTGACGAAGTTGTTATATGACATTGGACGAAAATGATGATTATGAGGAGTTATGTGACAATGATGTATTATTATGATAAGTTGTTAATGATATTATGATGATGATGATAAGTTATTATGTCATTGGGTGAAAGAACCGCCGATTAGTTTCAAATGGATGGATCCAAAGTGACCATTGGTTACTTTGGATCCACGCACTTGAAACTAATCCAAGGTTCTTTCACCTAGTGATTTAATAACTCATTATGATGTAAAAACAATCTCTAAATTGCTACTGTATGAAAAATTGTATACATGTATATGAATACGACCTAAAATTCAAGAGAAATGGAATAGGGAATAATAGTAGGTAGCGATTGTTTTCGAAAGTGCTACTAGTAATTAGCAGTAGCGCTTGACTGGGCAAGCGCTACTACTAAGTATATATAGCAGTAGCGAGTGCCTGTAGGCGCTACTGCTAAGCATTAGATGTAGCGCCTTATCAGTAGCGCGCCTACCCGCGCTACTGATAGGCCAAAAACCGGTGCTACTGCTAGGCTTTTCCCTAGTAGTGAGGCATCACGTCCGAGACAAGTAGACCGACTCCTGCCTGCATCTACTACTATTACTCCACTCATCGACGCTATCCAACATGCATCTAGAGTATTAAGTTCATGAAAACAGAGTAACGCCTTAAGCAAGATGACATGATGTAGAGGGATAAATTCATGCAATATGATAAAAAAAACCATCTTGTTATCCTCAATGGCAACAATACAATACGTGCCTTGCTGCCCCTACTGTCACTTGGAAAGGACACCGCAAGATTGAACCCAAAGCTAAGCACTTCTCCCATTGCAAGAAAAACCAATCTAGTAGGCCAAACCAAACTGATAATTGGAAGAGACTTGCAAAGATAACCAATCATACATAAAAGAATTCAGAGAAGATTCAAATATTGTTCATAGATAATATTGATCATAAACCCACAATTCATCAGTCTCAACAAACACACCGCAAAAACAAGATTACATCGAATAGATCTCCACGAGAGAGGGGGAGAACATTGTATTGAGATCCAAAAAGAGAGAAGAAGCCATCTAGCTACTAACTATGGACCCGAAGGTCTGAGGTAAACTACTCACACTTCATCGGAGGGGTGCCCCCTCCGGCGGAGCTCCGCAACAGGTCCCAAAATGGGATCTCATGGGTACAGAAGGTTGAGGCGGTGGAATTAGGTTTTTGGCTCCTATTCTGATCGTCTGGGGGTACGTAGGTATATATATAGGAGGAAGAAGTACATCGGTGGAGCAATGTGGGGCCCACGAGGGTGGAGGGCGCGCCCCCTACCTCGTGGCCTCCTTGAAGCTTCCTTGACTTAGGGTCCAAGTCTCCTGGATCATGTTCGGTGAGAAAATCACGTGCCCAAAGGTTTCATTCCGTTTGGACTCCGTTTGATATTCCTTTTCTGTGAAACTCTGAAATAGGCAGAAAACAACAATTCTCGGCTGGGCCTCCGGTCAATAGGTTAGTCCCAAAAATAATATAAAAGTGGAAAATAAAGCCCAATATTGTCCAAAACAGTAGATAATATAGCATGGAGCAATCAAAAATTATAGATACGTTGGAGACGTATCAGGCATCCCCAGGCTTAATTCCTGGTCATCCTCGAGTAGGTAAATGATAAAAACAGAATTTTTGATGCGGAGTGCTACTTGGCATAATTTAAATGTAATTCTTCTTAATTGTGGTATGAATATTCAGATCTGAAAGATTCAACATAAAAGTTCATATTGACATAAAAATAATAATACCTCAAGCATACTAACTAAGCAATTATGTCCTCTCAAAATAACATGGCCAAAGAAAGTTCATCACTACAAAATCATAGAGTTTAGTCATGCTCCATTTTCGTCACACAAGAATGCTCTCATCATGCACAACCCCGATGAAAATCCAAGCAATTGTTTCATACTTTAGTAATCTCAAACCTATAAAGTTTCACGCAATATATGAGCGCGAGAGCTGTAAATGTATGAAAGCTCAACAAAAAAACTAAGTGGGTGTGCATCCAACGTGCTTGCTCACGAAGACCTAGGGCACTTGAGGAGGCCCATTGTTGGAATATGCAAGCCAAGTTCTATAATGAAAAATTCCCACTAGTATATGAAAGTGGCAAAAACAAGAGACTCTCTATCATGAAGATTATAGTGCTACTTTGAAGCACAAGTGTGGCAAAGGATAGTAGCATTGTCCCTTCTCTCTTTTTCTCTCATTTTTTTGGGCCTTCCTTTTTTCATGGCCTTTCTCTCTTTTTTTATTCCTCACTTGGGACAATGCTCTAGAAAATGATGATCATCACACTTCTATTTATTTACAACTCAATGATTACAACTCGATACTAGAACAAAGTATGACTCTACATGAATGCCTCCAGCGGTGTACCGGGATATGCGATGAACCAAGAGTGACATGTATGAAAGAATTATGAATGGTGGCTTTGCCACAAATACTATGTCAACTACATGATCATGCTAAGCAATATGACAATGATGAATGTGTCATGATAAATGGAATGATGGAAAGTTGCATGGCAATATATCTCGGAATGGCTACAAAAATGCCATAATAGGTAGGTATGGTGGCTGTTTTGAGGAAGATATAAGGAGGTTTATGTGTGAAAGAGCGTATCATATCACGGGGTTTGGATGCACCAGCAAAGTTTGCACCAACTCTCAATGTGAGAAAGGGCAATGCACGGTACCAAAGAGGCTAGCAATGATGGAAGGGTGCGAGTGTGTATAATCCATGGACTCAACATTAGTCATAAAGAGCTCACATAATTATTGCAAAAATCTACAAGTCATCAAAAACCAAGCACTACGCGCATGCTCCTAGGGGGATAGATTGGTAGGAAAAGACCATCGCTCGTCCCCGACCGCCACTCATAAGGAGGACAATCAAAGAACACCTCATGTTTCAAATTTGTTACATAACGTTTACCATACGTGCATGCTACGGGACTTGCAAAATTCAACACAAACATTTCTCAAATTCACAACTACTCAACTAGCACGACTTTAAAATTATTACCTCCATATCTCAAAACAATCATCAAGCATCAAACTTCTCTTAGCATTCAACCCACTCATAAGAAAGTTTTTACTATTTTGATACCTAGCATATTAGGATTATTTAAGAAAATTACCATGTTATTTAAGACTCTCAAAATAATCTAAGTGAAGCATGAGAGATAAATAGTTTCTATAAAACAAATCCACCACCATGCTCTAAAAGATATAAGTGAAGTACTAGAGCAAAACTATATAACTCAAAGGATATAAGTGAAGCACAAAGAGTATTCTAATAATTTTCAAATCATGTATGGCTCTCTCAAAAGGTGTGTACAGAAAGGATGGTTGTGGTAAACTAAAAAACAAAGACTCAAATCATACAAGACGCTCCAAGCAAAACACATATCATGTGGTGAATAAAAATATAGCTCCAAGTAAAGTTACCGATGGAAGTAGACGAAAGAGGGGATGCCTTCCGGGGCATCCCCAAGCTTTGACTTTTTGGTGTCCTTAGATTATCTTGGGGGTGCCATGGGCATCCCCAAGCTTAGGCTCTTGCCACTCCTTGTTCCATAATCCATCAAAAATCTTTCACCAAAATTTGAAAACTTCACAACATAAAACTCAATAGAAATCTCGTGAGCTCCGTTAGCGAAAGAAAACAAAAGACCACTTCAAGGTACTGTAATGAACTCATTCTTTATTTATATTGGTGTTAAACCTACTGTATTCCAAGTTCTATATGGTTTATAAACTATTTTACTAGCCATAGATTTATCAAAATAATCAAACGACACACGAAAAACAGAATCTGTCAAAAACAGAATAGTCTGTAGTAATCTGTAACTAACAAAAACTTCTGGAGCTCAAAAAAATCAGCAAAAATAGGAACACCTAGGAAATTTGTTTACTGATCAGACGCAATTGGAATCACTATTTTATCACGTACTGGTGATTTTTAACAATTGCTTTCGTGAACAGAAAGTTTCTAGAAATAAAGCAAGATCAAATAACTATCATCTAAGAAGATCCTATAGGTTTAACTTGGCACAAACACTAATTAAAACATAAAAACACATCTAACCAGAGGCTAGATCAAAGATTTATTCAACGGCAGAAAGGAAATATATTGGGTTGTCTCCCAACAAGCGCTTTTCTTTAAAGCCTTTTAGCTAGGCATTGATAATTTTAATGATGCTCACATAAAAAACAAGAATTGAAGCACAAAGAGAGCATCATAAAACATGTGACAACCACATCTAAGTCTAACATACTTCCTATGCATAGGCATCTTATAGGCAAACAAATCAAGGCAAGGAAAAACTAGCATATGCAAGGAAGCGGAAAGAGACAATAGCAATCTCAACATAACGAGAGGTAATTTAGTAGCATGAAAGTTTCTACAACCATATTTTCCTCTCTCATAATAATTACATGTAGGATCATAGGAAAATTCAAAAAAATAGCTATCACAAAGTATATTCTCAACACGATCCACATGCATGCAAAGTTGACACTCTTCCAAAATAGTGGGATTATCATTAACTAAAGTCACGACCTCTCCAAACCCACTTTTATCAAAAACTTCATAAGATTGAACATTCTCCAAATATGTGGGATCTAGAGTTGACACTCTTCCGAACCCACTTTCAATATTATTGCAAACAATATTATCAATCTCATATTCATCATGGGGCTTAAATAAATTTTCAAGATCATAAGAAGAATCATCGCAATCATGATCATTGCAACAAGTAGTAGACATAGCAAAACTAGCATCCCCAAGCTTAGGGTTTTGCATCTTATTAGCACAATTGACATCAAAAGAATTTATAATAAAATCATTGCAATCATGCTTTTTATTCAAAGATCTATTGTGAGTCACTTCACGAATTTCAGCCAAAACCTTATGAAGATAATCTAGTGCATCCAAATCACTAGGAATTGGTACATCATAATTGGATCTCTTAAAAAGATTGGCAAGTGGATGAGGATCCATAGATATTGGCTTCTCTGTTTAGGAATAAATACTCAACTATTTCAACCAAACGAGCAAACGAGCCAAGTAAGACATCAAGGCAGACGAAAAGAGAGGGCGAATAAAACGGCAAGGGTGAAGTGGGGGAGAGGAAAACGAGAGGCAAATGGCAAATAATGTAATGCGGGAGATAAGGGATTGTGATGGGTACTTGGTATGTTGACTTTTGCGTAGACTCCCCGGCAACAGCGCCATAAATTCTTCTTGCTACCTCTTGAGCACTGCGTTGGATTTCCTTGAAGAGGAAATGATGATGCAGCAAAGTAGCGTAAGTATTTCCCTCAGTTTTTGAGAACCAAGGTATCAATCCAGTTGGATGCTATGCGCGAGTCCCTTGTACCTACACAAAACAAAATAACTCCTCACAACCAACGCGATAAGGGGTTGTCAATCCCTTCACGGTCACTTACGATAGTGAGATCTGATAGAGATAATAGATAATATTTTTGGTATTTTTGTGATAAAGATGCAAAGTAAAATAAAAAGCAAAGTAAAAAAGCAAAGGTAATAGCAAAGTGTTGGAAGATTAATATGATGAAGATAGACCCGGGGCCATAGGTTTCACTAGTGGCTTCTCTCAAGAGCATAAATATTTTACAGTGGGTGAACGAATTACTATTGAGCAATTTACAGAATTGAGCATAGTTATGAGAGTAGTTAGGTATGATCATGAATATAGGCATCACGTCCGAGAGAAGTAGACCGACTCCTGCCTGCATCTACTACTATTACTCCACTCATCGACCGCTATCCAGCATGCATCTAGAGTATTAAGTTCATGAAAACAGAGTAACGCCTTAAGCAAGATGACATGATGTAGAGGGATAAATTCATGCAATATGATGAAAACCCCATCTTGTTATCCTCGATGGCAACAATACAATACGTGCCTTGCTGCCCCTGCTGTCACTAGGAAAGGACACCGCAAGACAGAACCCAAAGCTAAGCACTTCTCCCATTGCAAGAAAAACCAATCTAGTAGGCCAAACCAAACTGATAATTCGAAGAGACTTGCAAAGATAACCAATCATACATAAAAGAATTCAGAGAAGATTCAAATATTGTTCATAAATAATCTTGATCATAAACCCACAATTCATCGGTCTCAACAAACACACCGCAAAAAGAATATTACATCGAATAGATCTCCACGAGAGAGGGGGAGAACATTGTATTGAGATCCAAAAAGAGAGAAGAAGCCATTTAGCTACTAACTATGGACCCGAAGGTCTGAGGTAAACTACTCACACTTCATCGGAGGGGCTATGGTGTTGATGTAGAAGCCCTCCATGGTGGATGCCCCCTCCGGCGGAGCTCCGGAACAGGCCCCAAGATGGGATCTCATGGGTATAGAAGGTTGCGGTGGTGGAATTAGGTTTTTGGATCCTATTCTGATCATTTGGGGGTACGTAGGTATATATAGGAGGAAGAAGTACGTCGGTGGAGCAACGTGGGGCCCACAAGGGTGGAGGGCGCGCCCTGGGAGGGTGGGCGCCCCCCCTACCTTGTGGCTTCCTTGAAGCTTCCTTAACTTAGGGTCCCAGTCTCCTGGATCATGTTCGGTGAGAAAATCACGTTCCCGAAGGTTTCATTCCGTTTGGACTCCGTTTGATATTCCTTTTCTGCGAAACTCTGAAATAGGCAAAAAACATCAATTCTGGGCTGGGCCTCCGGTTAATAGGTTAGTCCCAAAAATAATATAATAGTGAAAAATAAATCCCAATATTGTCCAAAACAGTAGGTAATATAGCATGGAGCAATCAAAAGTTATAGATACGTTGGAGACGTATCAAAGCACGTGGCAGATATCGTTATTTTCCGTCCTTCACACATAATTTGAGCAGATATGGGTATATCTACTTATTAAAGCACAAGTCTGAAACATTTGAAAAATTCAAAGAATTTTGGAGTGAAGTGGAGAATCATCGTAACAAGAAAATAAAGTTTCTACAATCTGATCGCGGAGAGAAATATTTGAGTTACGAGTTTGTCCTTCATATAAAACAATGTGGAATAGTTTCACAACTCACGCCACCTGGAACACCACAGCGTAATGGTGTGTCCAAATGTCGTAACCATACTTTATTAGATATGGTGTGTTCTATGATGTCTCTTACCGATTTGCCACTATCGTTTTGGGGTTATGCATTAGAGACAGCCACATTCACGTTAAATATGGCACCGTCTAAATCTGTTGAGATGACACCGTATGAACTGTGGTTTGGCAAGAAACCTAAACTGTCATTTCTTAAAAGTTTTGGGATGCAACGCTTATGTAAAAAGGCTTCAGCTTGATAAGCTCGAACGCAAAGCGGAAAAGTGTGTCTTCATTGGACACCCTAAGGATACCATTGGGTACGCCTTCTACCATGGATCCGAATGCAAGCTCTTTGTTGCTAAGAATGGATCCTTTCTAGAAGAGAAGTTTCTCTCGAAAGAAGTGAGTGGGAGGAAAGTAAAACTAGATGAGATAGTTGTACCCGTGACATCAGAGAAATCCGTTCCCGTGATGCCTACACCAACTACAAAGGTAGCTAATGAAGATGATCATGAAACTTCGGAGCTACTTACTACTGGACATTGTAGAACAGAGCACGTTCCGCACCAGAGTGGTACCGTAATCCTGTCCTGGAAGTCATGTTATTAGACCATGGAGAACCTACGAACTATGAAGAAGCTAGGATGAGCCCAGATTCCGATAAATGGCTTGAGGCCATAAAATCTGAGATAGGATCCATGTATGAGAACAAAGTGTGGACTTTGGTGGATTTGCCCGATGATCGACAAGCCATTGAGAATAAATGGATCTACAAGAAGAAGACTGACGCTGATAGTAATGTCACTATCTACAAAGCTCGACTTGTCGCAAAAGGTTTTCGACAAGTTTAAGGAGTTGACTACGATGAGACTTTCTCACCCGTAGCGATCCTTAAGTCTGCCGGAATCATGTTAGCAATTGGCACATTTTATGATTATGAAATCTAGCAAATGGACGTCAAAACTGCATTACTTATTATATATCTTAAAGAAGAGTTGTATATATATGCATCCAGAAGGTTTTGTCGATCCTAAAGGTGCTGACAAAGTGTGCAAACTCCAGCGATCCATCTATGGACTGGTGCAAGGATCTTGGAGTTGGAATATACGCTTTGATGAGGTGATCAAAGCATATGGTTTTATATAGTCTTACGGTGAAGCCTGTATTTACAAGAAAGTGAGTGGGAGCTCTGTAGCATTTCTGATATTATATGTGGATGACATATTATTGATTGGAAATGATATAGAATTTCTGGATAGCATAAAAGGATACTTGAATAAGAATTTTTCAACGAAAGTCCTCGGTGAAGCTACTTACAGACTGAGCATCAAGATCTATAGGGATAGATCAAGACGCTTAATAGAACTTGCACAAAACACATACCTTGATAAGATTTGAAGAAGTTCAAAATGGTTCAATCCAAGAATGGGTTCTTGCCTGTATTACAAGGTGTGAAGTTGAGTAAAACTCAAAATCCGACCACAACAGAAGATAGAGAGAGAATGAAAGTTATTCCCTATGCCTCAGCCATAGGTTCTATAAAGTATGCCATGCTGTGTACCCGACCTATTGTCTACCTTGCCATGAGTTTGGCAAGAGGGTACAATTGTGATCCAGGAGTAGAACACTGGACAACGGTCAAAATTATACTTAGTTACCTAAGAGGACTAAGGAAATATTTCTCGAATATGGAGGTGATAAAGAGTTCGTCATAAAGAGTTACTTCGATGCAAGCTTTGACACTGATCTAGATAATTCTAAGTCTCAACAAGGATACATATTGAAGGTGGGAGCAATTATCTAGAGTAGCTCCATGCAGAGCATTGCAGACATAGAAATTTGCAAAATACATACGGATCTGAATGTGTCAGACCCGTTGACTAAACCTCTCTCACCAACAAAACATGATCACACCTTAGTGCTCTTTTGAGTGTTAATCACATGGCGATGTGAACTAGATTATTAACTCTAGTAAACTCTTCGGGTGTTAGTCACATGGCGATGTGAACTATGGCTGTTAATCACATAACAATGTGAACTAGATTATTGACTCTAGTGCAAGTGGGAGACTGAAGGAAATATGCCCTAGGGGCAATAATAAAGTTGTTATTTTATATTTCCTTATTCATGATAAAGGTTTATTATTCATGCTAGAATTGTATTGATCGAAAACTTAAATACATGTGCGAATACATAAACAAATACCGTGTCCCTAGTGAGCCTCTACTAGATTAGCTTATTGATAAAAAATGGTTAAGGTTTCCTAACCATTGACAAAAGTTGTCATTTGATAACGGGATCACATCATTAGGAGAATGATGTGATGGACAAGACCCATCCATTAGCTTAGCATATTGATCGTTCAGTTGTATTGCTATTGCTTTCTTCATGTCAAATACATATTCCTTTGACTATGAGATTATGCAACTCCCGGATATCGCATGAATGCCTTGCGTGCTATCAAACGTCACAACATAACTTGGTGATTATAAAGATGCTCTACAGGTATCTCTAAAGGTATTTGTTGAGTTGGCATAGATCAAGATTAGGAATTTTCACCCGAGTATCGGAGAGGTATCTCTGGGCCCTCTCGGTAATACACATCATAAGCTTGCAAGTAAATGACTAAGGAGTTAGTCACGAGGTGTTGTATTACAGAACGAGTCAAGAGACTTAATGTAACGAGATTGAACTAGGTATAGAGATATCGATGATCGAATCTCAGGAAAGTAACATACCAATGACAAAGAGAATTACGTATGTTGTCATAATGGTTCGACCGATAAAGATCTTTGTAGAATATATAGGAGACAATATGGGCATCTAGGTTCCGCTATTGGCTATTGAACAGAGAGGTGTCTCGGTCATGTCTACATAGTTCTCAAACCCGTAGGGTACGCACGCTTAACGTTCATTGACAATATAGTATTATATGACGTTATTTGGTGATTTGGTGACTGAATGTAGTTTGGATTCCCCAATGAGATCATAGACATGACGAGGAGTCTCGAAATGGTTGAGAGGTAAAGATTTATATATAGGATGATGCTATTCGGACGCCAAAAGTGTTTCGGGGGTTACATGGTACTTATCGGGTCACTGGAAGGGGATCCGGGCACCCCCGGCAAAAGATATGTGCCTTATATATGGGACAAGAGGGGAAACGCACCAGCCACAAGGGGCTGGTGCACCCCACTCCCATATGGGTCGGCCTAAGGAGGAGAAGGAAAGGGGAGAAGGGAAAGGAAGTGTTGATTAGGATTCCCACTTCCTTCCCTTCCCCCCTCTTTCCTTCCCCCTCGGTTATATATTGCAGGGGGCGGCTTGGGAGGGACTCATATGGCTGCTCCTCCCTCCCTCCCACCTATATATATGTGGGAGGGGGCGCCTAGCACACACCAGATCAATTGTTAGCCGTGTGCGGCGCCCCCCCTCCACCGTTCACACGCCGGTCATATTTTCGTAGTGCTTAGGCGAAGCCCTACGGAAATCACTTCACCCTCACCGTCACCAAATCTTCGTACTGACAGAACTCATACTACCTCATTGTCTTGCTGGATCAAGAAGGCGAGGGATGCCATCGAGCTGAACGTGTGCAGAACACGGAGGTGTCGTGCGCTCGATACTTGATCGGTTGATGCGCAAAGAAGTTCGACTACAACAACCACATTGTGAAACGCTCCCGCTTACGGTCTATGAGGGTACGTAGACACACTCTCCCCTCGTTGCTATGCATCTCCATGGATAGATCATTGTGTGTGCGTAGAAATGTTTTTGTTTTCCATGCAACGTTTCCCAACAATATGACCCCATAATAATGTTACAAAAGGCATATGAAAGTGATACGTCTAGTTTGCATCATGTTTTCTAACTGTTATTTATAATGTTTTTATCCATAATAATGATTTTTGGAGTAATTCTAATGCCTTTTCCCTCATAATTTGCAAAGGAACACACCAAGAGGGAGAATTCCGACAGCTGGAAATCTGGACCTCGAAAAGCTACGTCAGGCCACCTATTCTGCCCATCTCCCAACAAGGTGAAACTTCACAAAGAATTTTTAAGGATTATTGTCGGTGTCAAAACCGGCGGATCTTGGGTAGGGGGTCCCAAACTGTGCATCTAGGCCGGATGGTAACAGGAGGCAGGGAACACGATGTTTTACCCAGGTTCGGGCCCTCTCGATGGAGGTAAAACCCTACGTCCTGCTTGATTAATATTGATGATATGGGTAGTACAAGAGTAGATCTACCACGAGATCAAGGAGGCTAAACCCTAGAAGCTAGCCTATGGTATGGTTGTTGTATATGGAGTTGATGTCCTACGGACTACAACCCTCCGGTTTATATAGACACCGGATAGGGTTAGGGTTACATAGTCGGTTACAATGGTAGGAGATCTTGAATATCCGCACCGCCAAGATTTCCTTCCACGCCAAAGAAAGTCCCATCCGGACACGGGACGAAGTCTTCAATCTTGTATCTTCATAGTCCAGGAGTCCGGCTGAAGGTATAGTCCGGCTACCCGAACACCCCCTAATCCAGGACTCCCTCAGTAGCCCCCGAACCAGGCTTCAATGATGATAAGTCTGGCGCGCAGATTGTTCGGCATTGCAAGGCAGGTTCTTCTCCCAATCTTGTGTACCTGTAGGAATAATGTCCGATTTTTGTAATGTAATGCTCCTTGGCTTCCACGCCCAATAATGGCCGTCCTCCATGTGTTAAACGAATGCGAAAAGCCAGGGCGTTTTTACATCCACACCCCTAGCCATATAAACGAGCCGCCTATTTAACGGGATGGGGATTCAGGTTCAAACCACATCTTCTCCTCTCCGCGAGTCATCATCAGAGCGTTTCCAGTAAAGGTCCATTCCAACATGTCCAGCCGTCGCTGCTCCTCCCCTCGCCCCTCCGGTCCCAAACCTGGGGATTGGGAGAGTTGCACCATCCCGCATAGCGAGTTAGTGTCGTTTCAGGCCAAGGGATTTCTCCCCCATGCATACATGGTCCCGGTCCGAGCCGGTCTCGCCACCTACAATGGCGGAAAACAAGCGGAGAGCACCCCCAATCCTTCTAAAGGAGAGCGGGTGTGCCTCGTCCCATATCTAATAAGGGGACTGGGATTTCCAATTCATCCATTTCTCCGCGGGCTTCTGGAGTTTTACGGTCTCCAGCAGCACAATCTCACGCCCGCCTCCGTATTACATATCGCGGGTTTCGTCGCCCTTTGCGAGCTATTTTTAGGCGTTGAGGCTCATTTCGCATTGTGGAAGAGGTTATTCTGTCTGGTGCCCCGTTCTCAAGAGAGGTCTATCTACCAAGTGGGCGGAGCCAAAGTATGGCGCATCGCCGGGACAGGATATCTATCCGGAACCCCGAAGAAGGCGTCCGAGGACTGGCCTTCGGAATGGTTTTACATAGATGGCGTCCCGCTACCGGACCCTATCCGGGTCGGTCTCCCTGAGTTCAACAATGCCCCATTGAAGAAACGCTTGAGCTGGCATCCACGGAGCTCTCAGAGAGAAAGCGACAGAGACGTCCTTTACCTGATGGGCCGGATAAGACTGCTGGCTCATTCCGGACTAACCATGATTGGAGTCATGGCCGCATGCATTATGCGGGGGGTGCAGCCGCTTCAATATAGAGGCCACCCCATGCGGGATTTCAACGGGGAGGATGACGCCACCCTTTGCGGTCGTAAGGGGCCGGCCTCAGCCGCCGCCTTAGTAAAGATCTTATCCTCTTTGTACAAGGGAGAAAAGGAGGAATTCCTCCGCGTCAACCCGCGGGCCGGATTCAGTATGTACGATCCTCCAAGTTGGGTAAGTGAACAATTGTGCTTGCCCATTTGTTTTATACTCCCACGGTTGGATAGGTAGTCTGACGACTTTAATGCAGGAACTGCGATAGGAGGTAAAGGATATAAACAGCCGTCCTCCACAGCCCGAGGACCTAGAACGGTCCCTCAATCCGGACCCCGAAGAGCATCCGGACATATCGGTGGAGCTTATCGATGGGGTGTTCCATCAGCTAAGTAAGGACAATACCTTGGTAGCCATTACGGCGGATTACCCAGGATTAATCCCGGCCTCCCAGGTGACAGAAACTGGAGTCCCATTCCCTTGAAAGAGATTCCATTCTCACGTATTCCGGTGTTTCTGACAACAACCATGTTTTCCAGGGGAGATTTCCGAGGCAGGAGGCCG
This sequence comes from Triticum aestivum, assembly GCF_018294505.1. Taxonomy (NCBI): domain Eukaryota; kingdom Viridiplantae; phylum Streptophyta; class Magnoliopsida; order Poales; family Poaceae; genus Triticum; species Triticum aestivum. The sequence continues at coordinate 727,344,759 of NC_057800.1, read as the reverse complement.
AACCTGTGGCGGCTAGCCAACGAGGGGCCGTAGGACCCCTTCGGGGCAAAAAGGAATGTAGTCCAGACTGAGATGCCTGCGCAAAGGTATAGCACATCCTCTGTTTCCCTGGAGTTATTCTGTCAGGGAATATTAACGTTCGTGCTATCTTCAGAACGAAGAGACCTCGCCGGACTACATCCGGAGAGGTTGCCAATCGCGCCGACAGCAGCCAGGCTCCAACGTCTGGCCAGGAAGCGGAGGCGAGCACAAGGCGCGCACCGGACGCTCCTTCGACAGAGGATGCGGACAGGCTGTCTGCCACCAATTCTGAAGTGGAGAGTGCCATGAACCACAAGCGTCGCCGGACAGTTCTACGCGATGCTTGTTTCTCCCAAGAGGCTTTAGATGCCTTTAATTCGGGAGATGCGTACCTCCGCGCCGCTCAAAATGGTTTAGCTAGAGCCACGGAGCAGTATGTAAAAGACATACGGGTAAGAAAATTTTGGTTAAATATATATATATGCCAGTAGCCCCCGAGACTTGAAGCAGTTAGAGCAACTGATTTAAGGATCATTTAATATGTAGGTTCTTATAGAGAAGAATACCATACTGTCCCAGGAGCTGGAAAAGTGCAAGGCCCAACTAGAGGCCGCACTAGCCGCAGCAGGGGAGACCAAAGAGACCCCCTCAGGTAAGATACACTTCGAAAGATTAGTATTGTGCGGTGTGGGTGCAAATCTGACAAATCATATTGCAGATGGCGCCGTACTCGATCCGGACAAGCAACAACTCTTACGCCAGCTAAAGGCCGGTGAGAGTACGTTGACAAAGGTGAGGCGAGAGAAGAATGATCTTCAGGATGCCAACACCAAGCTGGACGTCGAACTTAAAGATGTTCGTGGCCAGCTGTCGGACTCCACGAAGGAGAATCAGCGGCTTTGACACAGCATTTTTAGTAAGTGCTTGAACGAACTTTGAAAAAAGAGTTCGGCGAGGAAGTCGACTAACAGAGTAATATCTGTAGGTATGCTCACAGGTCGTCCTACAGAGGAGATGCCCGGTTCTACGGGTGACCTTCTTCCCGAACTCTTGCACCTGCACGAGCGAATTCGGCAGGCGATGCAAGGTATTGCCCAAGCCTTATGCCCTGCCCACTCCGTGCCCGAGGGCCTTGGAGAGCTTGCGGAGAAGTTGAAGGGAGCTCGGTGGCGCTTCCGGTTGTGGAAGATATCGGCCTGCCGACAAGGCGCTAGGGAGGCCTGGGCCATGGTGAAGACCCGTTTTACAAAGTCTGACCCAAACCACATGGCCGAGGTCGGACCAGTGGGGCCTGACGGGAAGGAGATCCCTGTAAGCTTAGTATACTGCCAAGTAGAGTGGGCCGCAAAGTATTCCCAGCAAGACTGTAAATTAGACAGCCTGTTAGATGGTATAGAAGAGGAATACAATCAGTCAGAATGACTGTGTAATTTTGAATTGACATGTGTAATGCCTTCTAGCCGGATTGTAGATCGTTTACCGTTGCCGACCTTTTCGCTTCAACCTCGGGACCTGACGGTCCGGAGTGTGGCCGAATACCCTAGCGGTTATAAAAGAACCGGGGTATGCGTTGAGACCAAGTGTAGGGGTCATCAGTGCTTTATCAGACAAGTGCCCAACTAGTTATGTTATATTACATGGTTAGTAAGAAACATCTTCCAGAGAGAATAGTTCCATTAAGGGTTCCTTTCGCTGGGAGGCATGCCCTAAGGTGCATGTTTGGACTGCGTGAAAAGACGCAAAAAAAGCATCTGGGGGTGCATGAAATGAGTAAAAAGATCATCTTTTATTTCACCGACCGAATATTCCCTTAAGAACGCTAGCTTTCGGCTTCACCCAGTCTGAGGTACACATCCGGCTGACCCGGCAGTAACAATCGCAGAGGTGCTCCCTTTACCGCCTAGCCGAACAATCGAGAATGTAGGGGTAAGCACAGGAGCCAGGCAACCCAGCTTGGCCAAAACTTAAGTCATATCGATGCATATAATGGTGAAGAAAAAGGTACATGCGGAAGTTTGACGCATGTGTTGGGCGTGAAGCCCGTGTAAATAAGCTTCTGTTAAAGAAGCCCCCAGGTTTAATGAGCGCGAGTGGCGCGTTAATAGATGAGCCTTTAAGGGCTATAAAAGAAAAAATGGGAAGGAGAGAAATGTAAGACAGAAAAATTCAAAAAGGAATGGACAGAGGAAGGAGACGAACACAGAGTCCGGTGCTAGGCATAGAATCTTCGGAGACGGGTGGCGTTCCACGGGTTCGGCTCGAGTCGGTTGTTCGATGCATCTCGTAGGCGATACGCCCCACCAGTTAGGACTTGGTCGATTATGAATGGACCTTCCCACTTGGGCTTGAGTTTGTCCTTTTTCTTATCCGGCAGGCGTAGAACTAGTTCGCCAACATTGTAATTTTTTGCCCGTACTTCTCTGCTTTGATATCTTCGGGCCTGCTGTTGATAAAATGCGGAACGAGCTTTTGCCACGTCACGCTCCTCCTCCAAGGCGTCCAAGTTTTCCTGCAGATCGAGCTCGGCTTCTCTTTCTTCGTACATGCGCACTCTAGGTGAGTCATGAATTATGTCGCAGGGCAGAACTGCTTCTGCACCGTACACCATAAAACATGGTGTGTATCCGATGGTGCGATTTGGCGTGGTCCGCAGCCCCCATAGCACGGAGTCGAGCTCCTCTACCCAGTGCGTGTTAGATTCCTTGAGGGACCGCACCAGTCTGGGTTTCATGCCGCTCATGATAAGACCATTTGCACGTTCGACCTGGCCGTTGGTTTGTGGGTGATAGATGGAAGCACAATCGAGCTTGATGCCCATGTTTTTGCACTAGAGTTTTACCTCGTCGGCGATAAAGTTTGTACCGTTGTCGGTTATGATGCTGTGGGGGACGCCATAACGGTGTACAACCCCACATATGAAGTCTATCACAGGTCCGGATTCGGCCGTTTTAACAGGCTTGGCTTCTATCCATTTGGTGAACTTATCCACCATGACCAGTAAGTATTTTTTTCTTATGGGTCCCACCTTTAAGGGGTCCGACCATGTCAAGCCCCCAAACCGCAAAAGGCCAGGTGATGGGTATAGTTTGGAGTGAGGTGGGTGGCATATGGCTTTGGTTGGCAAAAAGTTTGCAACCAGCGCATTGTTGGACTAGGTCCTGAGCGTCTGACCGGGCCGTCGGCCAATAAAAACCAGTACGGAAAGCCTTGCTAACAAGGGACCGAGCAGCGGCGTGGTGACCACCGAGTCCGGCATGAGTTTCAGCCAGAAGGTTCCGCCCTTCCTCTTCGGAGATGCATCTTTGAAGGACTCCGGTAGTGCTTTTCTTATAAAGCTCTCCCTCATGGACTCTATAGGCTTTAGATCGCCACACTATGCAGCGGGCCTCGTTTTGGTCCTCCGGGAGTTCCTTCCTAGTAAGGTAGGTTAGGAATGGTTCTATCCACGGGGCGATAACCGCCATTATTACGTGGGCTGAAGGTGTAATTTCATTGGCAGAGCCTCCAATTGTGTCAGATTGTTCGGCGTCGAGTGGTGCAGCTGGGTTCGGGCTGTTATTTGCGGGTTCCCCCTCCCATGCTACAGATGGCTTGAACAATCTTTCCAAAAAAGATGTTGGGGGGACTGCATCGCGTTTTGCTCCGATGCGTGCTAGGACGTCCGCCGCTTGATTGTTCTCTCGGGCTATATGGTGAAACTCCAGCCCTTCGAACCGAGCTGACATTTTTAGGACGGCATTGCGGTAAGCTGCCATTTTTGGGTCCTTGGCATCGAAGTCTCCGTTTATTTGGGATATAGCGAGGTTTGAATCCCTGCGTACCTCTAGGCGCTGGATACCCATGGATACTGCTATCCGGAGGCCATGTAGGAGGGCCTCATATTCGGCTGCATTGTTGGAATCCGTGTACATGATCTGGAGCACATATTGGACTATGTCTCCTGTGGGGGACGTCAGGACGACGCCGGCCCCCAGTCCGGCTAACATTTTGGAGCTGTCGAAATGCATAATCCAGTTTGAATATGTGACGTACTCTTTAGGGAGCTCGGCCTCCGTCCATTCTACGACGAAGTTGGCCAAAACTTGCGATTTAATAGCTCGCCGTGGCTTATAGGCTATATCGAACGGGAGAAGCTCGATGGCCCATTTTGCAATCCGGCCCGTTGCATCGCGGTTGTTGATAATATCGTTTAGTGGCACTTCCGAGGCTACTGTTATGGAACACTCTTGAAAGTAGTGTCATAGCTTCCAGGATGCCATGAATACCACGTATGCAATCTTTTGATAATGCGGGTACCCTTATTTGCATGGTGTGAGGACAGTGGACACATAGTAGACCGGCCTTTGAAGGGGGAATTTGTGTCCGTCCGTTTCCCGCTCGACAACGAGCACTGCGCTGACAACTTGGTGTGTTGCTGCAATGTACAATAACATTGGTTCGCCGGTGTTTGGCGCGGCCAGGACTAGGTTTGTTGCCAATATGGCTTTTATTTCATCAAGTCCAGCCGTGGCGGCATCCGTCCACTTGAAGTGTTCGGTGCGCCGAAGGAGGCGATAAAGGGGTAGTGCCTTTTCTCCCAAGCGGGAGATGAAGCGGCTTAAAGCCGCCACGCATCCGGTTAATTTTTGTATTTGTTTAAGGTCCTTTGGGACATCCAATTGTGAAAAAGCTCGGATCTTGGCTGGGTTTGCTTCAATTCCTCTACCGGATACAATGAAGCCCAAGAGCTTTCCGGCTGGAATGCCGAAGACGCATTTTTCTGGGTTGAGCTTGATGTCATATTTTCGGAGGTTATCAAATGTAAGCCTCAAGTCATCTACTAGGGATTCGACATGTCTTGATTTGACGACCACATCATCCACATACGCCTCCACTGTTTTGCCGATCTGGTTTGCCAGACATGTCTGGATCATGCGCTGATATGTTGCGCCGGTGTTTTTCAGCCCGAAGGGCATTGTGTTGAAGCAGAATGGGTCGTATGGTGTGATGAATGCTATTGCAGCTTGGTCTGATTCTGCCATCTTGATTTGATGGTAACCAGAGTATGCGTCGAGGAAACACAACAAATCGTGTCCTGCGGTGGCATCGATAATTTGATCGATACGGGGGAGGGGGAAGGGATCCTTTGGGCAAGCCTTGTTAAGGTCTTTAAAATCGACACACAGGCGCCAGGATTTGTCATTCTTTGGTACCATCACCTGGTTTGCTAGCCAGTCCGGATGTTTTATGTCTCTGATGAATCCGACCTCCAATAACTTGGCTAGCTCCTCTCCCATAGCCTGTCTCTTGGGTTCGGAAAAACGCCGAAGGGCTTGTTTGACAGGTTTAAATCCTTTTAGGATATTTAAGCTGTGTTCGGCCAGCCTGCGTGGGATCCCTGGCATGTCTGAAGGGTGCCAGGCGAAGATGTCCCAGTTCTCTCGTAGGAACTCTCGCAGTGCGGCGTCTGCATCAGGGTTCAGTCATGCCCCGATGGAAGCTGTTTTATTGGGGTTCGTTGGATGGACCTGGAATTTGACTATTTCGTCAGCTGGCTTGAAGGATGTGGATTTGGATCTCTTATCGAGTATCACATCATCCCTGTTAACCGTGGAGCGCAGCGCAGTCAGTTCCTCGGCCGCTAAGGCTTCGGATAGCGCCTCAAGGGCTAATGCGGCCATCTTGTTTTTGGCGCGGAGTGCTATGTCCGGATCACTAGCTAGAGTGATAATTCCGTTCGGCCCCGGCATCTTAAGCTTCATGTACCCGTAATGGGGTATTGCTTGGAAGATTGTGAATGCTTCCCGCCCTAGTAAACGTGATGTCCGCTCTTAAACGGGGCCACCTGAAATGTGACTTCTTCGGACCTGTAATTAACCGGCGTGCCGAACACCACATCTAGTGTGATTTTTCCTGTGCAGCGCGCTTCCCGACTGGGGATTATTCCTCTAAAGGTTGTGTTGCTTTGCTCGACGCGGTTCCAGTCTATTTCCATTTTTTGAAGGGTTTCCTCATAAATGAGGTTCAGTCCGCTGCCTCCATCCAAGAGCACCTTGGTGAGGCGAAAGCCGTCCACTATGGGACTGAGGACCAATGCGGCTGGTGCTCGTGCTCTTCGGAATCTAGGTTGATCACTTGCGTTGAAGGTAATGGCAGTGTCGCTCCATGGATTTATTGTTGTAACTTGATAGACTTCGGTGAGGCTGCGGAGTGTTCTTTTTCGCACATTGTTTGATGCGAAAGTCTCGAAGACTGTGAGAACGGTATTGGTGTGCTTGGGCTGGCTTTCTGCGGCCTCCGGAATTAAGAGGTCCTCGCCGATTTTGGCCACCTGCCGGAGTATCCAACATGCTCTAAGGCTGTGAGTTGGTGTGGCATCCTCTGTACTGTGAATTCTACAGGGTCCATCAAGCCATCTTTCCAGTACGGTTCCATGCCCTGTAGAGGGTTTTGGCTTTTTCGTGTTTATCCCGGGTGTCCTATGATGATGCACCCTCTTAGTTCGGACAGGATTACTATTCAAGGCCGGATTATCCCAAAATTTTATTTCGGTTTTCCAGGTGCTTTTCATCGCACAATATTTTTGTACTATGGACGCCAAGTCAGCGAAGTGTGTAATATCATGACGACTTACGGCGTTGAGGATTCCCTTGTCCGTGCAATTACTGCAGAAAATTGAGATTGCATCTCCCTCGCGGCAATCCTTTATCCTGTTCATAACCAGGAGGAATCTGGCCCAGTAATGATGTACTGTTTCCTCGGGCCTCTGCCTGATTTGGGAGAGATCACTTATGATCGGGTTGACGGGTGTCATTGAATCTGAAACCTCACCCAATCCAAGATTCGGAGGCCGAAGAATTTCCAAACTCTGAAGTTCGGATTCTTGGATGTTGTCCAATGAATCTGGCCCGTTGCCTGATCCTAAGCTCAGGTCTTGAGTTACATCCTCCCCTCTGCTGGTATCCAGCTTGGAGCGGTCGGGAATTCGGACGTAGCTAGTCCTTAAAATAGATGAAGGGTCGCTGCACTGCGCCTCTACCACGGCAATGTGGTGGGTGACTTGGGGAGAGTTAATTTCTCTTAGACCGGGTTTAAGCTCAACCTGGTCGTAATCCGTAGCGACCCCCAGGGCGGCGATGCGATCCAAGAGCTCGTTTACGGAAGAGAGCTCCATTGGATCTAGTTGCTCGACGAGCTCCGAGCTGACGTGTAGGTTGCTTTTGATGACCCGAGAGGTCACCATCGGCGCGACAGCCGAACAGGCGGTCATGAGGAAACCACCTAACCGGAGAGTTTGGCCGACAGCCAAGGCTCCCTTAGCAACGGCACCGTCTTTAAAGACAGGAGGAGGCATCCTTCCTGATCGCGACGGCACAGAGGAACTCTCAATGAAAGCACCAATGTCGGTGTCAAAACCGGCGGATCTCGGGTAGGGGGTCCTGAACTGTGCGTCTAGGTCGGATGGTAACAGGAGGCAGGGAACACGATGTTTTACCCAGGTTTGGGCCCTCTCGATGGAGGTAAAACCCTACGTCCTGCTTGATTAATATTGATGATATGGGTAGTACAAGAGTAGATCTACCACGAGATCGAGGAGGCTAAACCCTAGAAGCTAGCTTATGGTATGATTGTTGTATATGGAGTTGATGTCCTATGGACTACAACCCTCCGGTTTATATAGACACCGGATAGGGTTAGGGTTACATAGAGTCGGTTACAATGGTAGGAGATCTTGAATAGCCGCACCGCCAAGCTTGCCTTTCATGCCAAAGAAAGTCCCATCCGGACACGGGACGAAGTCTTCAATCTTGTATCTTCATAGTCCAGGAGTCCGGCTGAAGGTATAGTCCGGCTACCCGAACACCCCCTAATCCAGGACTCCCTCAATTATTTAAGAAATACTGGAGCCACTAAACACCAGAGGGGCCACCAGGTGGGCACAACCCACCTGGGCGAGCCAGGACCCCCAGGCTCGCCCTGGTGGTTTGTGGCCTCCTCGGCCCACCTCCGGTGCCCATCTTCTGGTATATAAGTGATTTTGACCCAGAAAAAATAAGGAGAAGGCTTTCGGGATTGAACGTCGCTGTCTCAAGGCGGAACTTGGGTAGGAGCACTTTTACCCTCCGGCAGAGCGATTCCACCGGGGGAGCTTCCCTCCCGGAGGGGGAAATCATCGTCATCATCATCACAACCACTCTCCCATCTTGGGGAGGGCAATCTCCATCGACATCTTCAACATTAACATCTCATCTCAAACCCTAGTTCATCTCTTGTATTAAATCTTGTTACCGGAACTATGGATTGGTGCTTGTGGGTGACTTGTAGTGGTCATTACATCTTGTAGTTGATTACTATATGGTCTATTTGGTGGAGGATTATATGTTCAGATCCATTATGCTATTTAATACCCCTCTGATCATGATCATGTTTATCATTTTTTTGTGAGTAGTTACTTTTGTTCTTGAGGTCACGGGGGAAGTCATGTTGCAAGTAATCATGTGAACTTTATATGTGTTTGATATTTTGACAGTATGTATGTTGTGATTCCCTTAGTGGTGTCATGTGAACGTCGACTACATGACACTCCACCATATTTGGGCCTAAGGGAATGCAATGTGGAGTAGCAATTAGATGGTGGGTTGCGAGAGTGACAGAAACTTAAACCCCAGTTTATGCGCTATTCCGTAAGGGACCGATTGGATCCTAAAGTTTAATGCTATGGTTAGAATTTATTCTTAATACTTTTCTCGTAGTTGCATACCAACAAGTATAGCGGATCTATCGTAGTCCTTTCGATAAGTAAGAGTGTCGAACCCAACGAGGAGCAGAAGGAAATGACAAGCAGTTTTCAGTAAGGTATTATCTGCAAGCACTGAAATTATCGGTAACAGATAGTTTTGTGATAAGGTAATTCGTAACGGGTAACAAGTAACAAAGGTAAACAAGGTGCAGCAAGGTGGCCCAATACTTTTTGTAGCAAAGGACAAGCCTGGACAAACTCTTATATAAAGGAAAGCGCTCTCGAGGACACATCGGAATTATCGTCAAGCTAGTGTTCATCATGCTCATATGATTCACGTTTGTTACTTTGATAATTTGATATGTGGGTGGACCGGTGCTTGGGTACTGCCCTTCCTTGGTCAAGCATCCCACTTATGATTAACCCCCCTCGCAAGCATCCGCAACTACAAAAGAAGAATTAAGGTAAACCTAACCATAGAATGAAACATATGGATCCAAATCAACCCCTTACGAAGCAACACATAAACTAGGGTTTAAGCTTCTGTCACTCTAGCAACACATCATCTACTTATTAATTCCCAATGCCTTCCCTTAGTCCCAAATAATGGTGAAGTGTTATGTAGTCGACGTTGACATAACACCACTAGAGGAAAGACAACATACATCTCATCAAAATATCGAACGAATACCAAATTCACATGACTACTTATAACAAGACTTCTCCAGTGTCCTCAGGAACAAATGTAACTACTCACAAATCATATTCATGTTCATAATCAGAGGGGTATTAATGTGCATAAAAGATCTGAACATATAATCTTCCACTGAATAAACCAACTAGCATCAACTACAAGGAGTAATCAACACTACTAGCAACCCACAGGTACCAATATGAGGTTTTGAGACAAAGATCGGATACAAGAGATGAACTAGGGTTTGAGAGGTGATGGTGCTGGTGAAGATGTTGATGGAGATTGACCCCCTCCCTATGAGAGGCTCGATGGTGATGATTTCCCCCTCCCGGAGGGATGTTTCCCCGGCGGAAGAGCTCCGCCGGAGCCCTAGATTGGTTCTGACAAGGTACTGCCTCAAGACGGCGGCGCTTCATCCCGAAAGCTTCCTTCTGATTTTTCTAGGGCAAAAGACACCTTATACCAGAAGATGGGCATCGGGGGGCTTCTAGGTGGCCCACGAGGCAGGGGGCGCGCCTAGGGGGGTAGGGCGCGCCTTCCACCCTCGTGGACAGTGGGTGGCCCCCCTCTGGTGCTTTCTTCACCCAATATTTTTAATATATTCCAAAACTGACTTTCATGGAGTTTCAGGACTTTTGGAGTTGTGCAGAATAGGTCCCTAATATTTGCTCCTTTTCCAGCCCAGAATTCCAGCTGCCGACATTCTCCCTCTTCGTGTAAACCTTGTAAAATAAGAGAGAAAAGGCATAAGTATTGTGACATAATGTGAAGTAATAGCCCATAATGCAATAAATATCGACATAAAAGCATGATGCAAAATGGATGTATCAGTCATCAAGGCTATTTTCTGGCGCCGTTGCCGGGGAGTGATGCGCCTTTGGTAAGTGGAATTCGGTAAGGAAACATTTATATAGTGTGCTGAAATTTATCGTCACTTGTTACTATGGAAAACAATCCTTTGAGGGTTTTGTTTGGGGTATCTTCACCTCGTCCAGAACCACAATTAGTTACCCCTCAACCTACCGCACCTACTGAAAATATTGAATATGAAATCCCTTCGGGTATGATAGAACAACTGCTAGCTAATCCTTATGCAGGAGATGGAGCTGAACATCCTGATATGCACTTGATACATGTGGAACAAATTTGTGGATTGTTTAAGCTTGCAGTTTTACCCAAGGATGAAGTGATTAAAAAGTTTTTCCCTTTATCTTTGAAGGGAAAAGCATTGGCATGGTATAGGCTATGCGATGATATTGGATCATGGAATTGGAATCGTTTGAAATTGGAGTTCCACCAAAAATTTCATCCTATGCGTCTAGTTCATCATGATCGGAATTATATATATAATTTTTGGCCTCGTGAAGGAGAAAGTATCGCTCTAGCTTGGGGGAGTCTTAAGTCAATGTTATATTCATGCCCCAATCATGAGCTCTCAAGAGAAAATATTATCAAGAATTTTTATGCTCGGCTTTCTTGTAATGATCAAACCATGCTTGATACTTCTTGTGCTGGTTCTTTTATGAAGAATCCTATTGAATTCCGGGGGGATCTCTTGGAAAAAAATTAAACACAACTCTGAAGATTGGGAAATCGACAAAGGTAAAGAGTCAGGTATTAAAATTAAATATGATTGTGTTAAATCTTTTACGGATAACGATGCTTTTCACAAGTTTAGCACTAAATATGGACTTGACTCTAAGATAGTAGCCTCCTTTTGTGAAGCATTTGCTACTCATGTTGAACTCCCTAAAGAGAAGTGATTTAAATATCACCCACCTATTAAAGAAGAAATTAAAGAATCGGTACCAGCTAAAGAAGAAACTATACTTTACAATGTTGATCCAGTTGTTCCTTCTGCTTATATAGAGAACCCACCTTTCCTTGTTAGGATAAAGGAACATGCTAAAGTTTCAACTATGGTTAACAAAAGCTATATTAGAACACCTAAACCTGATGAACAAATTAAAGTAGAACCTAGCATTGCTATGGTTAAAGATCTCTTGGAAGAAGATATTGATGGGCGTGTTATTTACTTCTATGAAGAAGCTGCTAGAATTGCTAAACCTGATAGAAAAGATAAACATAGACCCGTTGTGGGCATGCCTGTTATTTCAGTTAAAATAGCACATCATTTTTATCACGGTTTATGTGACATGGGTGCTAGTGTGAGTGCTATTCCTTACACCTTATATCAAGAAATTATGAAAGACATAGCACCTGCTGAGTTAGAAGAAATAGATGTTACTATTAAACTTGCTAATAGAGACACTATATCACCATTTGGGATTGCTAGAGATGTTGAAGTCTTGTGTGGGAAAATAAAATAACCTACTGATTTTCTTGTTCTTGGTTCCCCACAAGATGACTTTTGTTCCATTATCTTTGGTAGACCTTTCTTGAACAAAGCTAATGCTAAGATAGATTGTAAGAAGCAAAGTGTCGGTGTTAGCTTTGGTGATGAGTCTCATGAGTTTAATTTTTCCAAGTTTAGTAGAAATCTTCATGAAAAAGAATTGCCTAGTAAGGATGAACTTGTTGGTCTTGCTTCTATTACTGTGCCACCTACTGATCCTTTAGAACAATATTTGCTAGACCATGAAAATGATTTACATATGCATGAAAGAAATGCAATAGACAAAATTTTCTTTGAACAACGTCCTCTACTTAAACACAATTTTTCTATTGAAACTCTTGGAGGTCCTCCTCAACCTAAAGGTGATCCTGTGTTTGAATGAAAACAATTGCCAGACACTCTGAAATATGCTTATCTTGATGAAAAGAAAATATACCATGTTATTATCAGTGCTAACCTTTCAGAACATGAAGAAGGAAGATTATTGAAAGTTCTAAGGAAGCACTGTGCTACTATTGGATATACTCTTGATGATTTAAAGGGCATTAGTTCCACTCTATGTCAGCACAAAATTAATATGGAACCTGATGCTAAACCCGATGTTGATAACCAACATCGGTTAAACCCGAAGATGAAAGAAGTGGTAAGAACGGAAATACTAAAACTTCTGGAAGCAGTTATAATCTATCCCATAGCTGATAGTAGATGGGTAAGTCATGTTCACTATTTCCCTAAGAAAGGAGGTATAACTGTTGTTCCTAATGAAAGAATGAGCTTAGTCCACAAAGAATTGTTACAAGCTATAGAATGGTAGTTGATTTTAGAAAATTAAACGAAGCAACTAGAAAAGTTCATTACCCTTTACCTTTCATTGATCAAATTCTTGAAAGATTATCTAAGCACACACATTTTTGCTTCCTTGATGGATATTCTGGCTTTTCACAAATACCTGTTTCTCAATCTGATCAAGAAAAGACCACTTTTACTTGTCCTTTTGGGACCTATGCTTCTAGACGTATGCCTTTGGATTTATGTAATGCACCTGCTACCTTTCAAAGATGCATGATGGCTATATTCTCTCACTTTTGTGAAAATATTGTTGAGGTTTTCATGGATGAGTTTTCTGTTTATGGGAAGTATTTTGATGATTGTCTAAGCAATCTTGAGCGAGTTTTGCAGAGATGTGAACAAACAAATCTTGTCTTGAATTGGGAGAAGTGCCACTTTATGGTTAATGAAGGCATTGTCTTGGGTCATAAAATTTATGAAAGAGGTATTGAAGTGGACCAAGCTAAGGTTGATGCAATTGAGAAAATGCCATGTCCAAAGGACATCAAAGGCATTCGTAATTTCCTAGGTCATGCTAGTTTCTATAGGAGATTTATCAAAGACTTTTCTAAAATTTATAGGCCTCTCACTACTCTCTTGCAAAAGGATATTCCTTTTGTTTTTGATGATGATTGTCTTGAAGCCTTTGAAACACTCAAGAAAGCTTTAATTTCTGCACCTATTGTTCAACCACCTGATTGGAACTTTCTTTTTGAAATTATGTGTGATGCTAGCGATTATGTTGTTGGTGTTGTTCTAGGACAAAGAGTTGATAAATTGAATGTTATTCACTATGCTAGTAAAACTCTAGATAGTGCTCAAAGGAATTATGCTACTACTGAATAAGAATTCTTAGCAGTGGTGTTTGCTTGTGATACATTTGGACCTTATATTGTTGATTCCAAAGTAACTGTTCACACAAAACATGCTGCTATTAAATATCTTATGGAAAATATAGATGCTACACCTAGACTTATTCATTGGGTTCTCTTGTTGCAAGAATTTGATCTTCATATCATTGATAGAAAAGGAGCTAAGAACCCCATAGCTGGTAATTTATCTAGGCTTGAAAATGTGCTTGATGACCCACAACCTATTGATGATAGTTTTCCTGATGAGCAGTTAGCCGCAATAAATGTTTCTCATAGTACTCCTTGGTATGCTGATTACGCTAATTACATTGTTGCTAAATATTTACCACCTAGCTTTACATACCAACAAAAGAAAAAAATCTTCTATGATTTAAGACATTTCTTTTGTGATGACCCACATCTTTATAAAGAAAGAGTAGGTGGTATTATTAGATGTTGTGTACCTGAGCATGAATAGGGACAAATCCTATGGAAATATCAATACGAGGCTTACGGAGGGCATCATGTTGGAGATGGAACTGCTCACAAAGTATTGTAATCTGGATTTTATTGGCCTACTCTTTTCAAGGATGCCCGTAAGTTTGTCTCATCATGTGATGAATGTCAAAGAATAGGTAATATCGGTAAGCGTCAAGAAATGCCTATGAATTATTCACTTGCTATTGAACCATTTGATGTTTGGGATTTGATTACATGGGACCTTTTCCTTCCTCTAATGGGTGTACACATATTTTGGTTGGTGTTGATTATGTTACTAACTGGGTAGAAGCTATTCCAACTAGTAGTGCTGATCACAACACCTCTATTAAAATGCTTAAGGAAGTTATTTTCCCAAGGTTTGGAGTCCCTAGATATTTAATGACTGATGGTGGTTCACACTTTATTCATGGTGCTTTCCGTAAAATGCTTGCTAAATATGATGTTAACCATAGAATTGCATCACCCTATCATCCTCAGTCTAGTGGTCAAGTTGAACTTAGCAATAGAGAAATGAAGTTAGTTTTGCAAAAGACTGTCAATAGGTCCATGAAGAATTGGTCTAAGAAATTAGATGATGCACTTTGGGCTTATAGAACAGCATATAAAAATCCTATGGGTATGTCTCCTTATAAAATGGTTTATGGAAAAGCTTCTCATTTGCCTCTTGAGTTAGAACATAAAGCATATTGGGCAGTTAAAGAACTCAATTATGATTTCAAACTTGCTGGTGAAAAGAGGTTATTTGATATTAGCTCATTAGATGAATGGAGAACCCAAGCCTATGAAAATGCAAAGTTATTCAAATAAAAAGTTAAAAGATGGCATGACAAACGAATCCAAAAGCGTGAGTTTAAAGTCGGAGAATATGTCCTTTTGTACAACTCTCGTTTTATATTTTTTTGCAGGGAAGCTCCTCTCGAAATGAGAAGGCCCATATGTCATCGAGGAGGTTTACCGGTCTGGTGCCATCAAAATAAATAATCCCGAAGGTACTAACCCGAAGGTTGTCAATGGGCAACGAATAAAGCATTATATCTCAGGTACACCCATTAACGTTGAAAGTAATATTATCCAAACTTTGACACCAGAGGAACACATAAAAGAGTCCTTCCGGAACACTCCAGAATCGTGAAAATAAGGAGGTACGTGATACGGTAAGTAAACGGACTCCTAAAAATCCGCAAAAATGTTTTTTTTTTCAGTTTTGGAATATTTTAGAATTTTGGAAATAAAGAAACTTCTAGGAAGCGTCCCCTGGTGGGCACAAGACACCAAGGTGCGCCAGGCTTGCCTGGCGTGCCCAGGTGGGTTGTGCCAACCTGGGACACCTCCTGGACTCCATTTTTCTTCCATGTACTTGTCCTCTAAGGTCAAAAATCTATATATACTTCCCGAACCTGTTAACCACCGTATCGCGACGAAAATCTTTTGTTCTCTTTTCTTGCAGTTTTCTGTGTAGATCTGAAAATATGTCTTCCCAAGATTCTGAGGGTGAGAGCTATGTTGCTGATCTCATCGCAAACCCCAAGTCCTATGGGGATGAGAGGCACTATAGCTGGACCTCCGAAGAAGAAGAAGATGAATCGGTTACTTCCCGGTTTAAGAACGAGAGCATGGAGGCGTTATGTAAGAGGATAATAAAGCTCGAGATAGATAATTGTGAGTTGATGATGGAGAATTTTACTCTCCATCAGAAGTTGGATGAAGCAAAAAGGAAAACCCGCACTTTCTCACCACCACCACTGCCATGCAAATCCGAGGACAAGATTCCTTTTTCACCACCATCATCTTCTTCACCACCAAAGGTGAATTGAGTATCGGGTATGGGCACTCCCCTTGGCTTCCGCCAAGCTTGGGGGAGGTGCCCCGGTATCGTATCATCCCACTATCTTTTTGCTTTTACTTATTTTAGTTCGATCTTTTTGCTTTAGATGAAATAAAGGTTGTTCGATCCTTTCTTATTTGAGAGTATGCTTAGTGATCTATCCTTGTAATCGTGTGCAAGTTATAAAATAAAGTTAGTTTGAGTTTTGCTTTCTTTACTTTCATGTTGCAAATAAAGAGAAGAAACAAGACAGAAATAAATAAATAAAAGAAAGGAAACAAATCAATAAGATCATATACTAATCCTATGGTAGGTGATAGCACAACACAAAGAAAAGTATAAGTAGGAAATTTCATTAGAGATTGACAAACATAGCATTAGTCAATGATGCAACTCATGAAATAATTAATAAGGGAAGAGAATATTCACATATAAATATACTATCCTAGAAATCTTTTGTGATTGTGAGCCCTCATCAAAATATTATATGCCAAAATTGTTGACGTTGGACAAAGAAGACAACTTAATGATTTATGTATGTTTATATTCACATAGAAGTCATATTGTCATAGATCCTTTAACATGTGATGCTTGCCCCTATCTTTGCTAGCCAAAATTCCGCACTAAGTAGAGATACTACTTGTGCATCCAAAACCCTTAAACCCAAATCTTTTTCAAGTGTCCACCATACCTACCTAGGGATTGAGCAAGATCCCTCAAGTAAGTTGTTATCGGTGCAAAAAGGCAATAAAAATTGCTTCTAAATATGTGAGATCATTTAGTGTAAGAGAAAATTAAGTGTTGTACGAACTTGGATGACAAAGAATAAAAGCGATAGATTGCATAATAAAGGTTGTCATCTTAAGGGGCAATACAACGTGAAGTTCTCTTGAACTAAGGGATTGAGCATGCAAACAAATAAGCGCATGGCATCCTCTACTTCCCTCTGCGAAGGGCCTATCTTTTACTTTTATGTATTTACTTTTATGCAAAGAGTCAAAGTTTTCCTTCTATTACTTTTTATTTTATCTTTTGGCAAGCATCATGTGGTGAGGAAAGATCTAGGAACATATGTCCAGTTGAATATAGATAGCATGAGTTATTATTGTTGACATCACCCTTGAGGTGAGTATGTTGGGAGGTGAAACTATAAGCCCCTATCTTTCTATGTGTCCGGTTGAAACGTTTTGCTCATGGGTACGAGGTGAGTGTTAGCAATCATAGAGGACTATATGATAGTTGAGTATGTGGACTTGCTTGAAAGGCTCCGATATGTGACTCTTCCTAAAAAGATGATGAATTGTAGTTGCAAAGTTGACTGAGAACGTAGTTTGTTGGTTTCTAACAGAGTTTCTACTTCATACTTCGACTATGTGATGAACTGTTACTTATTCATGAGAAGTATATGATAAAAGTTCTATGATAAAAGTCCTATGTTTAATTTTGTTGCTGTTATAATAATCAACATGATGCGTCTATGTTCGTATTTTGTTTTTATCGATACCTCTGTCTCAAAGCATGTGGACATGTTTTTCAATTTCGGTTTTCGCTTGAGGACAAGTGAGGTCTAAGCTTGGGGGAGTTGATACGTCCATTTTGCATCATGTTTTCTTACAGTTATTTATAATGGTCTTATCCATAATAATGCTTTTTGGAGTAATTCTAATGCCTTTTCTCTCATAATTTGCAAGGAACACACCAAGAGGGAGAATTCCGGCAGCTGGAAATATGGACCTGGAAAAGCTACGTCAGGCCACCTATTCTGCACAACTCCAAACAAGCTGAAACTTCACGGAGAATATTTAAGGATTATTTAAGAAATATGGAGCCAATAAACACCAGAGGGGGCAACCAGGTGGGCAGAACCCACATGGGCGCGCCAGGCCCCCCAGGCGCGCCCTGGTGGGTTGTGGCCTCCTCAGCCCACCTCCGGTGCCCATGTTCTGGTATATAAGTGATGTTGACCTAGAAAAAATAAGGAGAAGGCTCTCGGGACGGAATGCCACCGTCTCAAGGCAGAACTTGGGCAGGAGCACTTTTGCCCTCCGGTGGAGCGATTTCGCCGGGGGAACTTCCCTCCCGGAGGGGGAAATCGTCGTGATCATCATCACCAACCACTCTCCCAGCTTGGGGAGGGCAATCTCCATCAACATCTTCAACAACACCATCTCATCTCAAACCCTTGTTCATCTCTTGTATTCAATCTTGTTACCGGAACTATAGATTGGTGCTTGTGGGTGACTAGTAGTGTTGATTACATCTTGTAGTTGATTACTATATGGTTTATTTGGTGGAAGATTATATGTTCTGATCCATTATGCTATTTAATACCCCTATGATCATGAGCATGTTTATCATTTGTGAGTAGTTACTTTTGTTCTTGAAGTCACGGGAGAAATTGTGTTGCAAGTAATCATGTGAACTTTATATGTGTTTGATATTTTGATAGTATGTATGTTGTGATTCCCTTAGTGGTTTCATGTGAACATCGACTACATGACACTTCACCATATTTGGGCCTAAGGGAATGCATTGTGGAGTAGCAATTAGATGGTGGGTTGCGAGAGTGACAGAAACTTAAACCCTAGTTTATGCGCTATTCCGTAAGGGACCGATTGGATCCTAAAGTTTAATGCTATGGTTAGAATTTATTCTTAATACTTTTCTCGTAGTTGCGTATGCTTGCGGGAGGGTTAATCATAAGTAGGATGTTTGTTCAAGTAAGAACAACACCTAAGCACCGGTCCACCCACATATCAAATTATCAAAGTAGCAAACAATCAAACGAACATGATGAAAGTGACTAGATGAAATTCTCGTGTACCCTCAAGAACGTTTTGCTTATCATAAGAGACAGTTTTGGCCTGTCATTTGCCTCAAAAGGATTGGGCTACCATGCTGCATACTTTTTACTATTATCGTTACTTGCTCGTTACAAATTACCTTGCTATCAAACTGCTCGCTACTTACAGTTTCAGCACTTGCAGACATTACCTTGCTGAAAACTACTTGTCATTTCCTTCTGCTCCTCGTTGGGTTCGACACTCTTACTTATGAAAAGAGCTACAATTGATCCCCTATACTTGTGGGTCATCAGAAAGACATATGGTCCAAGTGATGATGATCTTCATCAATATAGGTAACCTATGTTGCTATCACAAGACAAGCATCAACTATCCTACTATGAATAGTTTCCTTGTATCTTCGGTCTCCTCCTTATCAACGGGATCCGTTTGTGTTGGTATCACTCCCCATTGTAGCACTGGAGGTACGTACTCATCATCAACATCACATTTATCAATAAAATTGTCACTCAACTTGCTATCATGAATGAAATTGTGAAATGCCATGCAAGCAATGATGATACGCTTCTACATACAAGGTGAGAACTGGAATATGCGCCATTTTTTCTTGAGCAACCCAAAAGCATGCTCAATCTCATACTTACCTTGAGGTGGATGACGAAGGAGGAATTCTAGTAGATGGCATGTACTTCTCTTAAAAGGAGCAAAATACCTCGTTCGGTTTTGATGTCCATTGTATTTCCCTAAAAATGAACACCAAGTTAGCGTCCCACATAAGAATATGATGAATGATGACAATTTTTACTATGATAAAACTATCAGAGGCACGGGAAATGATGCACATTACTGAGAGGGCCCAGAGATACCTCTTCGATACTCGGAGTGACAAATCCTAATCTCGATCCATGCCAACCCAACAAACACCTTCAGAGAGACCTATAGAGCATCTTTATAATCACCCAGTTACGTTGTGACGTTTGATAGCACACAAGGCATTCCTCCGATATCCGGGAGAGGCATAATCTCATAGTTGAAGAAATATGTATTTGACATGAATAAAGCAATAGCAATAAAACTGAACGATCAATATGCTGAGCTAACGGATGGGTCTTATCCATCACATCATTCTCCTAATTATGTGATCCCGTTATCAAATGACAACCATGTGCATGGTTAGGAAACCTTAACCATCTTTGATCAACGAGCTAGTCATGTAGAGGCTCACTAGGGACACAATGTTTGTATATGTATTCACACATGTATTTAGGTTTCTGATCAATACAATTCTACCATGAATAATAAACATTTATCATGAATAAGGAAATATAAAATAACAAATTTATTATTGCCTCTAGGGCAAATTTCCTTCAGTGTCATATGCGCCAGGTAACGATAACATGAACAAACTGTTTGATCAAATAAGCAGCACTATGATTGTATTAAAACATGTGTAATGCAGGTCAAGGTCTAATCCATAATATATAACATACATAAACCAGAGTGGAATCTGTAAGAATCGAAACCAGAAGGAAACCATAGAATCTACACTATACATATGTGGTTCAATTAGGTTGGTCCTTTTGCAAGATAGCTATGTAAATTTTGCTTATGGATACTATCAACCACAAAAATAACAAATCAAGCTTTTGAATGTGCAACAAGTACTAAGGGATGTGTGTTCATGATATCAAATCTATGTCTCATAATCATCAAATCGCAAAAAACAAATAAAAATAAGTACATGAACAGAGAAGCGAGATGGAATATAAAGGATGGATGGGAGGTGAGAATTGTGTAGCAGGGATGAAGGTCTGAGAGAAGGGATGAGTGGAGTATGGTGGACGGGGAGAGCAGCGGCGACGTGGAAGGGTAGCACGACCACAGATGGCCGGCCAAATGCGCCGCGCTGCCGACAAGCAAACCCTAGCTCGTGTCCTGGTATTCCTTTTGCTCATGGGAGAGCAAGTAGTGAGGGAGCTCTTTGTGTTTTTTTTCTTAAGAGGGAGGTTGGTTGTTGCCCTTTTTTGTGAGGATGATGGTTGTTCAAACGCTCAAGAAAATGCTACATTTTTCAACACTTACCAATTGTCCCGAAGCTTCACAATATAGATCTAGCGCTGCCTTGAGAGCTTCCACACTGTGTTGGTTTGCTTTCATAAGCATCCGCAAAGAGAAGATTTGTGATAGGTGGAGTGTCTCTACAGACTCTTACTCCTGAAATTTTTCCATTTTCCTCTGCATGTGTACATAGGGCGTTTAAACCCTTAGCGCACAACAATAAAAGGTATGGTGACAACGCGTCTCCGTGTCTCAAACCCCTTGTAGTCTTGAAGCTCTCACTTTCCTCCGCATTAATCCTTACTCAGTATTCGACAGTTGAGATGCATTGCATAATAAAATTTACCCAATCTTGACGGAAACCCAGTCTCAACATAATTTCCTTAAAGAAAGGCCACTCAACTCTATCATAAGCTTTGTGCATATAAAGTTTATAGCGCACAAGCCCTGTCTACCTTCTCTTTTATTCTATATTGTATGTAAACACTCATAAGCTACTAAAATATTATCCGTTATTAGTCTGTCGGGCACGAAGGCACTTTGAGTTGGGCTAATAATATCTGGCAGGAAAACCTTCAAAAGGGAGGCCACCATTTTTGCAATTATTTTATATACCACATTACATAAGATGATCGGCTTAAATTGGGTTACCTTTTCTGGTGTATTAACATTTGGAATCATCAGGATCGCAGTGTCATTCCAACCAGCTGGGGTAGTGTATGTATTGATTTCTTGAAGAACCTCCTCAATTAGGTCGTCCCTAACATGGGCCAAAATCTTTTATAGAAGATAGCATGGAGTCCATCTCACCCTGGAGCTCTTAGGTCCCCGGTATCGAAAATGCCTTACGAACATCTTCAGCATTATAAGGGGCAAGAAGAGCATTATTCATTTCAGTAGAAACTCTACTACCAACAAGGGACAAAACCTCTTGTTTTGGATGTTGAACTTCTGACGTGAAGAGTTTTGAAAAATAACCATTGATATGATCCTTCAGCTCCTTATCTTGTCTCCAGATCCCTGAGTCATCTAAGAGCTTCTTTATATCATTTCTCTTTTTCCTGGCCGTGGCTGTGTTTTGAAAGAACGGCGTATTACGATCCCTGTGCGTCAACCAGTTTGCATGACTTCTTTGTAGCCAGAAAATTTCCTCTTGCTCCAAAAGGTTCTCAATTACCACAATTATCTCCGATTACCAGAAAATTTCCTTCTGTCAGCAACGGGACTTTGCATTCATTAACCCATGCCTCAGTCTCTCTAATTCTTTTTTTAATTGATTAATTCTCCTATTCGGGCCCTTTAGAGTTTCACGATGTGAACTGTGCAAATCGGCGTGCATGGCTCTCATTCGATCAGCAAGTGAAGGGCTAATACCTTCTGACTTAGATTTTACCCAAGATGTCTTAACAGTTTCGGTGATAGTCTCTTCCTTTAGCCACCTAGATTCAAATTGTTTTGCACGCCCCTCAGGTAGTCTGAAAATATTATCATCTAGATAATCCATGTCCAGTACCAATGGGTGATGGTCAGAATGAACCATTACTAGGGAAAAGCCTAGCAGTAGCGTTGGTTTTAGGTATAGCAGTTGCGCGGGGTACCGCACTACTGCTACAGCGCTGCAGCTAAAGGGTAGTAGTAGCGCGTGTTTGACCATGCTACTTAGAAGTAGCGCGTGTTTGACCGCGCTACTGATATACCTACTTAGCAGTAGCGCTTTTGGGAGAACGCGCTACTGGTAGTTAGTAGCAGCGCGCCTCTCTACCCGCGTGATGTCTACTATGCAACTTTATTCTTGTAGACTCGTGTTGGGCCTCCAAGCGTAGAGTTTTGTAGGACAGTAGCAATTTTCCCTCAAGTGGATGACCTAAGGTTTATCAATCCGTGGGAGGTGTAGGATAAAGATGATCTCTCTCAAACAACTCTGCAACCAAATAATAAAAAGTCTCTTGTGTCCCCAGCACACACAATACAATGGTAAGTTGTATAGGTGCACTAGTTCGGCGAAGAGATGATGATACAAGTGTAATACGGATGCTAGATATTGAATTTTGTAATCTGAAATTATAAAAACAGCAAGGTAGCAAATAGTAAACGGGCACAAAAACGGTATTGCAATGCTTAGAAACAAGGCCTAGGTCCGTACTTTCACTAGTGTGATCTCTCAACAGTGTTAACATAGTTGAATCATATGTAAATCCCTCAAGTGCGCCGTAGAGTTCACTCCAAAATTACTTGTTATATAGAAATTGTTGTCGGTCACGAAACCACCACAAAGCTATTCTTTCGAATAACACCTTAAGATGCAAATCAACCTCCCAAGTGCAGCTCTGGCCAATTAGGTTCCTTCTGGTCCATAAAAAATCTCCGTGGAATTTCGCGGTGTTTGGATTCCGTTTGATATTGATTTCCTGCAATGTAAAAAACAAGCAAAAAACATCAACTAACACTGGGTCAATAGGTTAGTTCCAAAAAATGATATAAAGTTGTTATGAAATGATTGTAAAACATCCACGAATAATAAAATAACAGCATGAATACTTCATTAATTATAGATACGTTGGAGACGTATCAACATCCCCAAGATTAATTTCTACTCGTCCTCAAGTATGTAAATGATAAAAATAATAATTTATGAAGTGTGAATGCTAGCAAAGTGCACAAGTTTGATCAATGGCAATTTCAATCATTTTTCCTAGCATCATAACAACAATTCTTTCTTATAAATCTTCTAATGTTATAGTGGCAACCAATTCACATGTTAAGGTTCAAACAATGAACTCTCTTTAAACTCAACAACCTATGTCCTTAATCACCAAGCAATTGCAATTCAACTTATTCAACAGAGTTTAAAGAATAGAAATCCATTTGAAGAATGAGCGAATTACGGGCAAGCAGTTTGAAGACCAGGAAACTCCCCCATCCCACTAATAGAGCACCCCAAAATCCCCTTCCTCACAGCCTCTAATGCGAAATTGATGCTCTTAACAAAAATTGGAAGGCCATGAATATGCCGTTTCCTAATAATTACAGCGGAAATCACTCTCTTATCCCCGTTTGAATAAAAAACGTCAGCTTCCAGCGAGGTATACATAGCCTTGGCCATCCCCCACTAATTACTCTTACCAAAATCTATGTCAGTTAAAGAATCTACCAATGCTAGCTCCGCCTTCAAATCGTGAAAGGAAAACATGGCAGGTCCCTCCGAGGCGCCCCCCTCCAAATCAGCGGAAATCACGGCCCTACTCGATCCGATCGAGCTTTCCCTATGTAGAATCGAAGGGATCTCACCTGCCAAGGTGCTGGCAATCTCCTTTACTCTCCTTCTAGACAACTCCAGGCATTGTGTCCGATCTGTCACCCGCGGCACGATTCGCTTCGATCTCGCTTGAATCTCCTCCCAATCCGGCATGTTGAAGGGCCCCACCTCGAGGCCCACTCCAGGAGGGACGCGCCCTTCCTCCGGTGGAGCTGCCGGCATCGGAGCTCTGGAGTGGATATGCTCCCTAATGAATCGACGACAAGATGCCTACGGTAACTTCGTAAATTTCAAAATGATATGTCGGCTGTCTTTCGGAGGTGCTCATAAGGGTAGGGTGTGCGTGTGTGCATTCATGGAGTGACTGTATGCGCATGTATATAAGCGCTTACGTTTGTACTGTGTAAAAAAACTAAATAAAATTTAAAAATTCTGATTTTTGTACATGTTCTTGTTAGTGTAACAACCGTGCTTGACAATTTTCATGTGAAACAGGATGATTGTGCTTCATCGGTGAAAAACAAATAAGGCCCCGTTCAGAAGTCCTCCAGATTTAGAAAATCCACGTCTCCAGGTTCCAACGCCAGCTTCCAGCTTCATGTGAGATCCTGCGTGCGTTCGGGAGGCTGTGACCAGCTTCTCCCTTCGCTGCATGGGCTGGCGCTGGGCTACAGGGACATGGGCTGTTAGGGAACGCAGATGGTGATGGGGCTGCCGGCCTAGTTCGGAGTGAAAGGTGTGGAAGCGTCCACGTCTACTCGCTGGCTCGTACAGGAGCTCAGGAGGAAATAGATCGAACCGGTATGCAACTTCTCGTTTTGAGCTGGATCTCCAACTTCTCGTTTTGAGCTGGAAGCTGGGAGCTGGGTTGGACTAGCTTCTTGTTTTTCCACTGGCAGGATCGTTTGCTCCGCGAAGCTAGATTCTTGGAGTTGCCGCGTTCGGGACGGCTCCACGCGCTGAGACTAGAAGGTGGGAGCAGGAGAGGATCCGAACGAGGCCTAAGTGTAGCATTTGTCGTTGTTAGAAGGGAAGAGAGGGATTGGTGGAATAGTTGTTGTATTGCTTGAGTCTCATGGGCATATATATAGGAGTACATGATCTACTTGGAGTACAAGGCAAGCCAGAATATTTCCTAGTCTAACCTATGTTTCCTAATACAATCATGTTACTCAACATCCCCCCGCAGTCACAACGGTAGCAATGCAGACGGTCAGACTGGAGAAGAATCCGAAGGCAAGCCGACGGACACCCCCCACAGTCGTAACGGTCGATGCATCGCGGAGTCGTGGCTGGAGTGGAAACCAACGAGGTTGCTCAAGCAGGTGGTAGCCCTTTGTGCCGTTTGTCGATGTAGCCGAGAGCGTGGGTGGTGGAGCCGTGGTCGAGGTAGCCGTGCGAAGAATGCCGTGGTCGATGTCGAGTCGGGGTAGCCGGTGTCGAGGAAGTCGCCGTGGAGCCGCGGGCGCAAGGGGGCGCCGAGTTAGCATGGGCGCAGTGGTGTCGAAGTAGTGGTGCGCCAGGAAGTAGATGATGTTGACGACGCGTCGCGGCGGGTTTGCCAAGCCCGGGGACACATCGTGGACGAAGGCACGCACCGGTGTTGCCAGCACCGGGCATGCGTAGACGGACGAAGACGAAGTTGACGAAGCGCCGCTCCAGGCTTGCCAGGCCCGGGGACACGTCGTGGATGAAGGCACGCGGCGGTGTTGCCAGCACCGGGCATGCATAGACTGGGACCTGCACAAGCTGTACGCCATGTCGAAGAAGTCGGAGAGGCCAGCAGAGAAGGACTCGACGACGGTTGCGGCGCCAATCGGCATGGGGCCAATGTCGCCCGCGGTTGTCGGAGTAGATGAAGCGGTCAAGGTAGATGACGGCGACGCTGGCGACGGGCTGGTGCTGGACGAAGACGAAGGAGGTGGACGGGCGGCTACGGCTGCTACGGTGGTAGCGGCGGCGGCGGCCAAAGAAGAGCGGTGGCGGCGGCCTGACGGCGGCGGCGGCGGCTAGGTTAGGAGCGCGGCGGCGGTGCTTGAAGTAGGCGAAGAACCCAACAGCGTGACGAAGACCGGTGCGGACGGTGGCGTTCCTGCGCCAAGGGAGACGGCGCAGCGCATACCACGGGAGGTCGACGCGCGGTGACGGCAGAGTGGACCGCGGGCCGCGGCGCTACGGCCCGAAGGGGCGACGCAGCGGCGGCGGGCAGGTCGGGGCGACGGCGGTAAGACCTCGGGGCGGCGGCGGAGACTGCAGGCCGCGGCGCGACATCCTGAAGGGGCGGCGCGGCGGAGGAGTGCGGGTCGGTCCAACCGCGGGAACGGCCTCGGGACGGCTGTGTGGACCACGTGCCGCGCTCGCTACGGCCCGATGGGGCGACGCAGCGGCAGCGCGAGGGTCGGTGCGGCCACGGGGACGACCAGGAGCGGACGGTCTCGGGGCGGCAGTGGACCGCGGGCCGCGGCACTACGGCCCGAAGGGGCGACGCAGCGGTGACGCGGGTCGGTGCAGCCAGGAGAAGAACCACGGGGCGGCGGCGCTGCGGCCCGACGGGGCGACGCAGCGGCAGCCCGTTGCTCGATCGACGGAGGGGCGCGCTGAACTCGGAGACGATCTTCACGGGACCTGCGAAGGCGCGCGTAACTGACGGGCCAGGTCGGTCGCGCGGCGTAGATGAGGCGGATCGCGGTGGCGAGCGGGTTATCAAGCCGATCGCGCGCGAGGTCGGGGACGCCGCTCGGTGGAGGCGTGGTGGCGTCGGAGTCCGAGATGAAGCCGGCGGCGGCGGGCGGCAGGGCGGCTATGATTGGCCGCCGCATGGCGCGAGGCCGCCGAGTCGGGGTGATGCAGAAGTCCCGGTCGGAGCAGGGCGGTGACGGTCGGCGTAGATCAACAGGCGGGCCGGCGCGCGGACGACGGCCTTGAGGGCTGCCTGTCACGCGAGGCCGCCGGGTCGGTCAAGTAGCCGGCCGGTTGCGCCGATGTCGGAGTAGAGGCGCGAGGTGTCGACGGCGGCGGTGGGCGACGCAAACCGATCAAGAAAAGATCGGAAAACCAAAAAGTAGACGCCGATCAAAACGACCGGTGAGAGAGAAAACCCGGATCAAAGGATCGGGAAAAAGACTCTCTAGGGCAGCCGGTCAACACGATCGGCGGACGAACCCTAGGTACGGGCGGCGCGGCCCCCGGCGGCGGTCATGGAGGCCGACCGCCCCGGGGGCGGCGCGCAGGTGCGGAAGCGGTGGCGGCTAGGGTTTAGGATCGACTTGCGATAGATACCATGTTAGAAGGGAAGAGAGGGATTGGTGGAATAGTTGTTGTATTGCTTGAACCTCATGGGCATATATATAGGAGTACATGATCTACTTGGAGTACAAGGCAAGCCAGAATATTTCCTAGTCTAACCTATGTTTCCTAATACAATCATGTTACTCAACGGTCGTTTAACTTTTTTTTTGCATAGATCAAAATACTCTTTCCTTGTAAAAATTTGCAGATAGCATTTTGGCATGACAATAAATATATCTGTTATTTTTTTAAATGGACATTTGCAAAAACCATTTTGGTGGGCAGGAGCATATGCTCCATAGAGCTGATTTGGATTTCTGACAACTTACTACGTATTTCAGCTATCAGGAAAAGTTAGCAGAAAATATAGTCCTGAGAAGTTATAAAGAGCTGCCTTGTTAGGGCATCTCCAGCCGCGCCTCCAGGAAGGTCTCCCCAGGCGATTTTTTCGCGCCGGCGCCGAAAAAATGGCCTAGTCGCGCCCCCAGAAGCCCGATTTTCGTCGGCTTGGGCCGAAAACAGCGCCGGCGGACCCAGGCCGAACCCGGCGCGCTGGGGGGCGCCCGGGGGCACCGGGGCGAGCTGTTTTGGCCCGAAAAAGACGCGGGCCAGCCGCGTCAGCGACTCGGCGCCTCGTCTTCCCCCAACGGCCTCGGTTCCCGCGGGGAATCAATGGCAAGGCTGCCGCCGGTCAGCCTTGCCATTGATTCCTCACGGGCGGCGCGTCGCGGGACGGCGCGCCGACGCCTCCCCTCCCTCGCACGCGTACACACGGGCGCGGCCCGGCTATAAAAGCCGGCGGCCTCCACTCGCCTGTGCCCACACCAGCCCCGCCTCTCGCCGCCGTCCAGCCCTTCCTCTCCCTACCTCTCCCGAGCGCCGCCGCCCAGCCCCTCCCTCTACCTCTCCCGAGCCCGCCCAGCCCCGCCTTCGCCATGGCAGAACGCTTCCCCGGAGATGAGGCGGCGGCCAACGGCTTCGGCCGCCGTTCGCTCCGCGAACAGGAGTCCTGGCTCCTGTTCCAGGCGAACATCCCGGCGCCACCGGACATGCGCGCCGGGCCGACGGGGTGGAGACTCAGCGCCGGGGGAGTGCCCATTCCCCCGTTGCCCGATGCCGTGGCGAAGCCGAAGTACTTCGCCGAGGAGGTCGAGATCGTGCGCGCGTCCCTCACCAACGCCGAACTCTTCCTCCCCCAGTACGCCGCCGACAACCACGCGGCCTGGGCGGCGTATTTCGAGCGCCGCCAACAGCAGCGCTTAGCGTCCACCAACAGCGCGCCGGTGGTCGGCGGCCGGAAGAACAGCGAGGGGCGCCACCTCTGGTGGGGCGTCCCCGGACGCACACTCGGGGGCGTGCTCACGTACCTCGAGGGCGGCAACGACCCGCCGTTGGCGTACCCCCCGGCGAGGGTGGCCGCCCCGGCACAGCACCGACGCGTCGGGCCATGGGCGCCAAGGAGGTTCGGCGCCTCCTCTTCTTCCTCCTCGTCACGCTCTTCTTCACACTCCTCCGGCTCTCCGGCGCTGCTCGGCGTCAAGGCCGAGCCCGCGGCGGAGACGCCGCTCGGCCGGTGCACTCACAGCGCCGGCATCGTCATCAACGAGGGCGACCGGCGCGCCTCCTCGTCGCCTCCTCCGCGCTTCGTCAAGCCAAAGACGGAGCCGGGGCTGGCGCCGGTGAAGGCGGAGTTCGACGACGACGACGCGGCCCTCGAATGGGCGCGCCACGACTCCATTGCGATGGAGAAGGCGCGCCGCGAGAAGGAGAAGGAGCGCCAGTGCGCCGCCCTACGACGCTTCGAGGAGCGCCGACGCGGCCGCGAGGAAGGCGGGGTCGTCGTCTTGTGCGACAGCGACGACGACGACGACGACGCGCCGCCGCCTGTTTGCCATGGTGACGCCGGGCAGGGGTCCAGCAGGGGCACCTGCGTCAAGGAGGAGAAGGCCGACGACGACGATGGCAGCGACGGCGGCGACGACTTCAGCCCCTTTCTTTTTTTTAGATTACGTTAATGTAATGTTTGGCCGAATTTCGCCGAAATTTGCCATGTTTGGCCGAAATTTAACTAGTTTTTATCATAACTTCGCCGAACGGTTCTGTTTTTTTTAAGATACGCGCCTGGGGGCGGCCCTGGGGGCCGACGGCTGGGGACCGATTCGCCCCAAGGGCCATTTTTTTCGCCGGCTCACCCCAGGCGGCGCTTTTAGACGCCCCCTGGAGGGCCAACGGCGAGATGCCCTTAGCTTACTTGTTTGTCTTTTAACGCGGACATAGGGTATCTACATCCGAGCTCAAATGCTCCCTTATGAACAGTAAAACAAAAAAATAGTAAAAAAACTCAAAAATTCTGAAATTGTTTTGTGGTAAACTTAGACAAATGTTTTGTTTGCTTGCAAAATTTTAGCACAAAATGACATTCTTCGAAGTCGTGACAAAAAACAAAATCGATGTTCCAAAAATGCTAGTTTGAAAACATTTTTTTGCCATGCCTTTCACGCATGTCATTTGTGCTAAAATTTTGCAACATACAAAACATTTGTCAAAGTTTATCATAAAAAAAATCATAAATTGTTTTACTATTTATTTTGATTTTACTTTTCATGGGGGAGCATTTGACTAACCGGTTTGGAAGTTAAAAGTCAAGTAGCCCTTCCCTACAAATATTAAACACCTCAAAGAATTACCCCTGAAACTATTCCCTATTTGTTCAAATTTTTCAAAAATAGTCCTTATCCCTAAAGCCTACATATCCTTCTAAAAGAGCACGCATGGACCAACCATTGGCGCCGTAACACTTGCCTCCCCTCCTATAAATACCCCGTCATCGGCCCTCTAAATCCCAATCCGCCTTCAAGCCCTAGACCTTGCAGCCCAAATCCCAATGCCACGTCACCCACCATGGTCCACATAAGGTCCTATATATGCCACCAGTGCTCCATGGTGGCTAATGGGGGCCTATTCGGCGAACGTCTCCTTGTCCTCCTCCAGGGCTCCTACACCACGCCCCATCGTTGTCTTCACGCCACCGTCCTCCTCCTTCTAATCCAACGGCAAGGACGAGGACAACTTAGACTCCAACTCTTATTTGCAGTCCAAATTCCAAGTCAATGTGACATTCATGTGGTTTACAGTATGCAATAATAAATCTTCTTTGTAAAAAGAAACATGCAATCACACTGTTATGATCCTCGTCACTTCAACTTTTAACTGTGATGATATAGATGAAAACATGGATACAGAAATTAATTGCAATGGGTATGAATGAAGAAATGAAATAAATGAGTACAGAAAGGAGGTTATTTGTCGGTTAAACTGCATATAGACTGTATTCTCAATCAACTGATGACACTACAGAGCCAGGGACTCTTAATAGTAGTTCCTCTAGATAGATGGATAAAAAGAATTACTCAACACATTAATAACATACTACTAAATGATACTAGTACGTAGTTTTACTGATAAGTGATAAGACACCACACTTGTACTGTGAAGGAACAATCCCGGAGCATATCTATACTAACATATAGTACTAGTCGAAGGCACGTGCTTTGCACGTGTGCATTCTTAATAAAAAGACGATACAAGCAAAGAGTCTTATGTATAAATGAAACACTTTTTATATGGAGTTTTAGCTTCGCAATCGCTTGCCAATTTACAATGTTCATGAACAATTTGATTTTCCTATATTTCCCAAACATTTAAAAACTTGCAGTTTCCCACAAAAAAAAGACAAACTTGCAGTTAATATTCACGAAATGGATTCTACGTACATCATGGGATTAAATTTTGTCCAGAAAATAATAATCTCCATGCATTCTACGTACATTACTTGGACGTACATGGATGTAATGCATTCTACCACGCATATCCAATATTTTTTGCGAGCAGAAAAAAGGATATGTATCAGTCCATATCAATGCATGTTGTAAAAATCATGCAAAAACGTGAGAATAGCCTGTTCCGCTCGACTTCTATTTAAAAAAAAACTTTTTTGTTTTTGATTTTAGGGGAGACCGCTCGAACTTCTGCGTCCTGCCTTACCGTCCTGTATGGAGCCCCACTCAGAAACGCGAACCAGGTGAGCTCCCTGCCGATTCTCAAAAAAAAAACGCGAACCAGGAACGTGAGAATTGTTTCGATGCTGAAAACTCTGAAGTGAACACTATGAAGTTTGATATGCACTTGACGCTGGATCATTGCACTTCCCTCGTTGAGTTCAAATATGATTCTGCTAACTCTAATGCATTGCCAGCATGTAGAAGTTACAACATTTATGCTGTTGGAATTCAGAAGTTCAGAGTTTCAGTTTCATTTTAGCTTTTAAGGATCAGACTTTGTCTGTTTCGGTTTCTGAATAAAGTTACAAATGAATGTCTTGACAATGCCGTTAATCGCTTGTTAAGATTTCATACCCTGTTTTCCGTTTGACTTGTGATAGAATCAACGCCAATCTTCGCGTTCGTTCAGATGGGACACCTCTGAACAGAATTTGTGATCTCTGTTTGTTATCAGTTTGGGTGATTTAAACAGTTTTGGTTTCAGCTGTACGTACCAGATATTGACTCAACTTCTTCTGATATTTTGGCCAACGAATTAAGCTTGTTATCTAAGAAAACTTGCTGGCCAAGAGATAAAATTTTCAAGTTGAGAAGGAGACTATATAAGGCCACGTACGGCAGATGTTTTGGGTAGATCAATCTTGAGTTTCTCCACATACATCTGAACTTTGGCATAGAAAGAGCTATGTTCGTGAGAACCTGCTGGTTCGTCTCCTCTTGAGTGTACAATAGGAGATAGGAGATTATTGTATCTTGGAGGAGAGCCGCTGTACAACTCGTGCACCGTGGCGAGGGCGTAAATCTCCTTGAAAGCTGCTGCACCACGATCTGCTGCGACCACCTCTTCTTCAACAACAGCTGCCTGCGTCGTCGTCCCCAACATATGCCGGGGTTTATCGCCTGTGTAATTTCTCAAAATTGGTAGGCAATCCGCTGGTTTTGTTCATGGTCTTGCTGCCAAGGCGCATCAGATTGGAATTAGTAATCTATTTATGGTATGAGTAAAGCAAAATGGTCTGTGCTCCCTTCCGTTGACAGGATGTCTATGTTGTACGTTAAAACTGAAAAATGTCAGTATATTGTATATACATTTGAAGCCCAATGGCTCTGTATCATAAAGAATGATATTTGCTCACTTCTGTTGCTGGATTTCTGCTATATGCAATAACTGAAAAAGGAGTAGTACATGGTTTAAGTATTGTATATGCTAGAATAGTACCCCTGCAAATATAACTTTTGGTCTACAACTTTCACAAGGACAAACTAATGACTGAAGCCCTATATAACATTATTTTCCTGGGTACTATTTACATCAATACAACCATATTAGAAACATCACACTGCAGTACACAGCATGCAGATGAATTATACCAAAACATCCTTGTAGACAATATTTTTTGTGCTTTTCCCTGACGGGTCAATATCTTTATTTGGCTTTGCAGAACAGAATGAACATATGCTGCATTGCCTTTCTTAGTGTACTGTTTGGACATAAACACAAACACCTTGCGTGCAAGAAAAGTAGAAAAATCAGCAAGCTACAATCAGACCAGTGGATCTGTATTTCATATCATCCTCAGCAAGAAGAATCACTTGCACAACATTCTCATGCAACAAAATCTCAAAGGAACAGAAGAATCACCAACCTCACCTGTGGTCAACGGCACTATGGTCAGCTGACCGTAGATGGATGTCCAGCTCCTATGAGCCTTTAATCACCAGGCGGAAACAAATTTCGAAGCAAGCCAGAGCCTGCAAGGAGACGGGGCTGGAGATGCAATCTGGACGTGGAGGTGATCCGGAGGTGCTGCCGTACTGGGTGTGTGGACCGGGGATGGACCAATGGAGCTGCTGGTGTGTGAATGTGAGTGTGTGACCCACGGGCTAGAGAAATTGGATACGGAGCATCCAGATTCCAGGGGAAAGACCAGCGTGAGATGAAAAATGGGAGGTTGGCAGGGAATCGATTTGCTAGAGCCTGGGGTGGAGGGGCTATCGTGGGGGCTGTGGAGTTCTCCAGAAGGGGCGACTTGTTTTCAGGTTTGGCGGGACTGCGTGAGGGGCGAATCCGGGTAACACGGGCCGTTCGATTTAATAAGTTGACGGCCATAGATGATTCGATTCTGGAAGTGGCGGGTAAAATATGAGAGGAGAAGGCAGATTCAAATATTCAAAAAATCGTGTACTATAGTAGTAGAGACTAGAATGATAGTTTACTGATAACGCGCCACTACTTCGCTCCAGCAAAATAAAACTGGTTGATGAATGGCAGGCCATGCAGCTCAGCAACCACAAAGCCGGAGCACCAGAACAAGGGTAGAATTGCTCAGAATCTTGTAGTCCGCCAGGGTGCGCTGGTCCTCCAGCTGCTCGCCAGCAAAGAGGATGCGCTGCTGTCTAGGGGGAATGGACTCTTTCTCATAGATCTTCACCTTGACACTGTTGATGGTGTCCGAGCTCCCGACCTCAAGGGTCAGGGTCTTCCCGTCCAGGGACTTGACAATGATTTGGATCATCCTACTTTCTACTGGCCTACACGGGAGGAGTATGAAGAGAAGAGTGGACCCTTTCGAAATGTTGTGGTCAGCCAAGGTGCGCCTGTCGTCCTCTAGCTGTTTGTTGGCAAAGATGAGGCACTGCTGGACCTTGGGAAAGCTCTCAATGTCTTCGATCTTGGCCTTCACCTTGTCAATGGTGTCTAGGCTGTCGACCTCGAGAGTGATGGTCCTTCCTCTCAGCGTCTCCGTCACGAAGATTTGCATCTTTTCTTGGAGGTCAAGCGTGGAATCATGCCTTATGCCATAATCAGCCAATGTACGGCTGTCTTCCAGCTGCACCCCGTCGAAGACGAGGCGGTACTGCTCCTGGATCTTTGCCTTGATGGTGTAAACGGTGTCTGACAAGTGGACCCCTCTGAGACAGATTTTCCTGCCGGCGAGATTCTTGACAAAGATGTGCACTTTGGATGGGCTAGCAAACCAAAAAACACCAATTATTAGACAATATTTAGGCTGCAGAACAATACACAAAAAACTCAACAATTCCAGCAGATACTATAAGGAAGTGTATAAATAAGAAACAATCCAAGCAAGAAGAGAAATCTACTCTGTAAATATCTTGTTTCTACAAAAACATGGTATCCACTAAGCTTAGCATGCAAAGTTCAAGACTTGAGCAACCATAAAAATACACATGGTATCACTCAGTTCTGTATATTGAAGAGGCTAGTTATAAGTATTTTTTTTTGACTATATAGTTATAACCCCGTGTAGCAACAAATGTCGGCATCTCCCCCCACCCCCCGCGGTGTCACTCAGTTCTGTATATTGAAGAGACTAGTTATAAGTATTCATCAAGTGATACTTCTATTCGGTTGACACATGTTCTTAACCATGTAGCAACAATTTTCATGTGCGTGCCCAGCAATTATCCATCAATGTGCAACAATCGATGGTGTCATCTTAGTATGGACAATCATATAGGACATGTGGCAACTTCAACACATGTCTTACTGTGTAGTAACGAAGGTGCACCATTCGATTCTTGCGGCAGTGGAAACAAGACTCTTGTCCGTGTATGATGACTCGCCTTCAGCAAGCTTTGCTACCTATCATGTCGGGACAAACATCAAATTTCACCCACTTTCCTCCTTATCGATCATCGCACACCCCTACACCTCTATTCCCTCTCATCACAATTGTATTCGATGATGGATATCATTAGATGTGCATGAGGTGAATTTACATGTGACTAACCAAATCAAAGGGAAAGGCTATTTTGTTGATTATCCTCCATATGAAAACAAAGGTACAACTACAAACAAAGACAACTCACTAATCTGACACTTTAACGAATTTGCATGGCCAATATAGCTGGAGAAGAACAATCATGGCGAAAACAGAGGCTAGCTTTGTGTGCAGATTTGGAAACTTTTCAATATTAACACGGTAATAGTATGCACTATTTTTTATGGAGGGGGTTGTTTGTATGTTCTTTTTCTAAGCAATCAACATCTCAAATAAATAAAAACAGGAGAAGAAGCAGAAAGCACACATGTACGAACCTTATCTGGTTTTAGTCCAATCGACCAACTATTGCTTGTTTTTCTGACAAATGTTTTTCATTGTGAACAGAAAAGATGAAACTACAGCTCAGTATAACGATGTAATGTTCTGTCCAGGATATAACACATAGACATAAGCTTTTTTCCGTGGATAGGATATAACAAGCAATCACAATAACATAATTACAAGGCTTGATTACAAATTGCATTGATTGCAAGGATCAAGATTAATAAACAATTTAAAAGCCTTGACTAACATGAAAATCACATCTTCAATTACCGATTGGCATATAAATTACAGATTAAAAATTAATAGAACAGTTACAAGTGTTCTGCGATATTTTAGTTCCTTTTTCAAAGAAGTATGTAGCTACAATATAAGTGTTCATAATGGGACTATTAGCACCTGAGGAGTACTTTAACACTGGAAACTTATATTTGACAGGCCGAAGAAGAGTCGATTTGATTCATTTAGCCAGCTGAGGGGTCTAAGTTGACCAAGTATGTGTTCCAGAATCTGATAATAGAGTTTATCAGGTGAACAAAATGCTTTCCTAACAGGGTATTGCACTGATCCTAACAGCAACCGAGGGGCTGATTTGCACCTAGCAGCTAGTATTAACTGCAGGAAACACACATGTAAAACAGAAAAACTGTCTAAAAAGTAAAAACAGAACTCCGATCACTTACTCGTCCATGTTGGCACCGTCAATCTGCAACGAATGGCTGCCACCGTCTTCGTTGTCCCTGCCGCTGCTGCTGCTGTCGCCAACTTCCTCCTCAGAATCTGCCAAGCCCATCAAAACATAAGCAAGCCGCTCAACGACCCCGTACAGAACAAAGAATGTGATGCGTATGCATCGTCCTCACCATCCTTGCTACCTTCTGTGCCAGAGGTAGAGAAAGCAGGAGCAGCTTCCTCGACATAGTCTTCCAGCTTGGGAAGAGCGGGCGACAGGTGCAGACGCTTCTTCGGTGGCATTCTGGCAGGCAGTCTGTCAAGGATTTGATTTTCATGTTAGTAAAGGATTCTGCGCAGGCATCTCTTATATTTCTTTACAGAGGGAGTTCTAGAATATCTAATGATTTTGGACAATCTTTTTATCTTGTGCATATAAACAGAACAAAATTTCAAAAATAGTAAGTGTCTAACTTATTAGATTCTGTGGTGCGAGGACCAAGGGTACAATAACAAGAACTGCCATGTATATCACCGATCTCTAGATGAAGAGTTTCTTTCACGAGAAGCAATGATGGACAATTATAATCCTATGATCTAATGTAACATATAAGATGGTATGAGGTTAGCAACAAATTCCATGAAACCACGCAACCCTCCAATGTAATCCTACCTGACACGTACTGTAGGATCTAGAGAGGCTAAAATTCACCCAATCCATATGCGAACAATTGCATGGCGGTAGACCCGAGGGATGGAAATCAGTTACATTCATTATAAAAAAATCAAACAGTGGTGCACCAACTACAATGGCATCAAAAAACAACTATCGTGAGGAACACAGGCATCACAATCAAAGCAGCAGGGCTGTTTTTGAGGGGCATCGCAGCAAACACAAGGGTGGATGCATCTCGGTAGCCTACACTAGAGCAGCAGGGCTCTCAAGAACACTAGAGCAGCCGCGGATGCACACGGAGAAGAAGGAGGACTCACGGCGCGGACGAACAAGATGAAAGGGAGAGGGAGCGGATTAGGGCCTACCGAAAGGAGGAAGACCTCCGTCCGCTCCGCTCGAGTAGGGCGGCGCGGCGGCGGAGGAAGGAGAGCGGTGCAAGCGAGAGAGGCAGAAAGAGGGATTTCATTTTTTTAATAAAGATTAGGAAAAAAAAGGAGAGGAGAAGAAAGACGGGTATTATACAATATACAAAAAAAGGAGAGGTGTTGTCACTGACGACGTTGGCCCTAGCCCCACACCAAGACATGAGTTCTCTTTTTGAGAATATTGTCATTGATCCATGATGAAGCTATTTATCTAGGGTAGGGGTATGGACCTGTCCAAACTGACCTACCCAAGGACATCTCCAGAAGAAATCATCTTTCAATCGACTTGTAGGTGTTCCACTCGACGTCGAGACTCGAAGATACTCGACCAAGAAGCAACCACCCGACCAAGACCAAGCCACTCGACAGTCAAGAGACCTAAAGGCACTCCGCATGCTAACAGTCGGTTATTAAGTAGTTTTTATGGTCATCATATAACTTTATTACTAGCGTTACCAGTAACGCCCTGCCTTAATGTACATTGAACCCTTTGTAACGTGGGCTGGCTGGGGTCCTGGCGCACTCTATATAAGCCACCCTCCTCCTCCGAGACAAGGGTTCGCACCCCTGTAATTCATACACGCATAATCCAGTCGACCGCCTCCGGGCTCCGAGATGTAGGGCTATTACTTCCTCCGAGAAGAGCCTGAACTCGTAAACCTTGTGTGCTTACAACTTCTCCGTAGCTAAGATCTTGCCTCTCCATAATTACCCCCCTACACTACTATCAGACTTAGAACCACGACAGTTGGCGCCCACCGTGGGGCAGGTGTTTTAGCGTTTTGTTGGAGGAGTTACGATCTTTTCCGACCCGAATCATCATGGTTTTCGGTGGAGTTTTGGTGGAGGGCCGCGAGATCCGTCTCGGCGCGCTCACGTTCATCGTCGACGACTCTGCTTGGCTTCAGGAGGCTCCGCTCGACGTGGACGCACTTCCTGTCCGCGGGGCAACGCACTTTAGCGCGTGCGTCCGCGGCGTTCTCCTGCGGCAACCGTCGACCCCCTACTAGTCGGCTCCTGTGTTGTCCTTCCTCCCTGTTTCCCGCCGGCGCAAGCGCTCCGGTCGGTCGAGACTTCAGCGGTGGGTGAGACACGCGGTGGCACGCCAGTCGGCCACCCCTCAAGTTGCGGCGATCGAGCCCAACGAATCCCTCTACGGCCTGTTCGACCTGTCGACTGGCTCCGCAGAGACCGCATCCGAGTGCGACAGCAGCGATCCGGCGGCGGAGGTTCTGATGGTCGATGGACCGCCCAGTCCTCCCGGTTTTCCCCGCACCGACGGAGGCGCGGGTGGAGGCGACCCGTCGCGTCCCTATGAGGAATATCTTCCCGAGCCTCTCGCGTCGCTGCAGAGAGAAGAACTTTGCCGCCGGAACATGGATGCACTGCACACTCCTATCGTTGGAGAAACCCCCGAGGCTCGTGCCTTGGAAGACGCGCGCCTTGCAAACTTGGCCGAGCGCACTCGACTGGAGAACCTCCAGCGAGCACTCAACGAGCGTGCGCGACAACGGGTTCCCGAATCCAGTCGACGTCAGCTCTTTCCGCCCCCGCAGGTATATCGAACTCCGATTCAGAATTTAGCAGCTGCAGCCCGTATAGCAGAGTCGATTCAGCCTTCCCAGTCGGAGGCTAGCAGAGGCTTGCTGCAGATCAAAGCGTTACTCCGGGCAGCAGGAGACCAGAATTCCGCTGTTTCTCAGTCGCGAAACGGGATTCACAGCAGATCCGTTGCCGCGGACATAGTCCAGTCGGCTCATAGCCCAAGATCGCCCCCGAGGCGTGAAGGACGTGGGGACCGGCGTAATCAATATGGGAACTGTGAGCAATATGATCACCGATTCGATTGTGATGATCGACGTCGAGTGCCCACCCCTCCCCCGAGGAGCGGGTCGTATGCGCCTCGACAACAGGATGACAGGCACCCTCGTAGTGTTGGGCGAAGGATTCCAGTCGACTCCAGGGAGCCAGGCTTTGATGCGAGATCCATTCTCGTTCCAGGTTTGGTCGACAGGAACAGAGCTCACCGGGAAGGTCACGACAGAGATGCTCCTGCCAGCAGCAGAGCACATGTTTCGGGGCCAGAGTGCTTTAGTAGAGCCATCAGGGCCGCTGTGATTCCTCCCAACTTCAGGTTGGCGACTGGAGTCAGCAAGTTCACTGGCGAGTCCAAGCCCGATACTTGGCTTGAAGACTACCGAGTGGTCGTCCAGATTGGCGGCGGCAATGATGAAGTGGCCATGAAACACCTGCCTCTCATGTTGGAGGGCTCGGCCAGAGCATGGCTGAACCAGTTAGCACCCGGCAGCATTTACACTTGGGAAGATCTCGCCCGACTGTTTGTCACCACATTTGAAGGAACATGCAAGAGGTCGGCAGGGCTGACGGAACTGCGGTCTTGCGTGCAGAAGCCGAATGAAACCTTGAGGGATTACATTCAGAGATGGATCACGTTGCATCACATGGTAGAGAATGTGCCTGACCACCAAGCAGTCTGTGCCTTCAAAGAAGGCGTCAAGTACAGAGAACTGAATCTGAAATTTGGTCGGACCGGAGATATGTCTCTGAACCGGATGATGGAAATTGCCACCAAGTACGCTAATGGTGAAGATGAGGATCGACTCAGGAGTGGCAAGCTCAAATCAGTCGCCCAAGAAACCGGAGGAAATCCCAATCGGAAACAGAAGCGGAAAGCCGAGCCGGCTGCTCCTGGGGAAGCCTTAGCTGTAACCCAAGGAAAGTTTAAAGGGAAACCTAAAGGACCTTGGAACCCCAAGAAAGTTAAAGACCAGGACGGAAATGATGTGTTGGATTTGCCATGTCTCGTCCACACCAAGAAAGATGAAGAGGGTAATTTCATTTACCCGAAACATACCACTCGATAGTGTCGACTCTTGATCCAGCAGTTCCAGGGCAAGCAGCCCAAAGATAAGGAAAAGGAGTCGGACAAAATTGAGGACAAGGAAGATAGTGACGACGGATACCCTCAGGTCAATTCCACTCTAATGATTTTTGCTGATGTTGAAAGCAAAAGTCGACTGAAAGTTATCAACCGAGAGGTGAATATGGTCGCTCCGGCGACACCCAGTTATCTGAAGTGGTCTCAGACTGCCATAACATTCGACCGGTCCGATCACCCAACGCACATCGCCACCCCTGGGAGGCAAGCTTTGGTGGTCGACCCAGTTGTTGAAGGCACTCGACTGATCAAAGTCCTGATGGATGGTGGCAGTGGTTTGAAAATATTATATGCTGAGACGTTGAAAGGGATGGGCATTCCGATGTCCAGACTCAGTGCCAGCAACATGAGTTTCCATGGAGTCATTCCTGGGAAGAAGGCTGAATCACTCGGCCAGATTGCTCTTGATGTGGTTTTTGGTGATTCCAAGAATTACCGCAAAGAAAAGTTGACATTTGAAGTTGTAGACTTCCAGAGTGCCTACCACGCTATTTTGGGCAGGCCGGCTTATGCACGCTTCATGGCCCGACCATATTATGTGTATCTCAAATTGAAGATGCCTGGACCCAAAGGTGTGATCACTATTACGGGCAACCGAAAGAATGTTTTCAGAAAGGTTCGAAGATCGCCGATGCTCAGATGGCAGTGGTGGAGTTGCAGGAATACCAGAAGACTGCAGACCCGAGTGATTTGTTGCGAGCCAAGAGGCCCGCTACAGAATCAGCTTTTCAGTCGACTGGCAATACGAAGACAGCTCACATCCACCCGACCGACCCCAGCGCTGCTCCAACTCATATCTCGACAACACTTGACTCCAAATAGGAAGAAGCGCTCATCCAGTTCCTCCGTGAGAACTGGGACATTTTTGCATGGAAGCCTTCTGACATGCCGGGTGTTCCCAGGGAGCTGGCTGAGCACCGCCTAAGAGTCGACTCAAAAGTAAAACCTGTCAAGG
This sequence comes from Triticum aestivum, assembly GCF_018294505.1. Taxonomy (NCBI): domain Eukaryota; kingdom Viridiplantae; phylum Streptophyta; class Magnoliopsida; order Poales; family Poaceae; genus Triticum; species Triticum aestivum. The sequence goes on along the minus strand of NC_057800.1, from coordinate 727,303,740 downwards.
AACATATCCAATGGTCCGCCGTCCAGAAGAGAAAGCCCATTGGCGAGGAGGTGGCTCGGCTCTTAGCAGCGGAGTTCATCCAAGAAATCTACCACTCCGAGTGGCTCGCCAACATTGTCACTTCGCATGTGCATTGACTTTAAACATATCAATCGGGCCTGCCCGAAAGATCATTTTCCTCTCCCCCGCATTGATCAGATAGTCGACTCGACTACGGGATGTGAGCGACTGTCTTTTTTAGACGCCTATTCCGGGTACCATCAGATCCGTCTGTATGGACCTGACGAGATCAAAACAACCTTCATCACTCCATTCGGGTGCTTCTGTTATGTTACCATGCTGTTCGGCCTCAAGAATGCCGGAGCCACATTCATGAGGATGATTCAGAAGTGTTTGCTCACTCAAATCAGTCGGAATGTGGAGGCGTACATGGATGATATTGTGGCCAAGTCAGGAAGGGTTCCGACCTGCTGACTGACCTTGCTGAAACCTTTGCCAACCTCAGGAGGTATGATATCAAGCTTAATCCATCAAAGTGCACATTCGGAGTTTCTGGCGGAAAATTACTCGGTTTTCTCGTTTCCGAACGGGGAATCGACGCCAATGCAGAAAAAGTCGGTACTATACTCCGAATGAAAAGTCATGTGCGAGTGCATGACGTCCAGAAGCTTACTGGTTGCTTGGCCGCCCTAAGTCGATTCATATCTCGTCTCGGTGAAAAGGCATTGCCTCTTTACCGATTATTGAAGAAGTCCGACAAGTTCGAGTGGACTCCTGAAGCTGATGCAGCGTTTGCAGAGCTCAAAGCTCTGCTCTCCATCCAGCCGGTGCTTGCTGCCCCAATCAGCAAGGAGCCTTTGCTGCTTTACATTGCAGCCACAGGACAAGTCGTCAGTACGGTACTTACGGTCGAGCGGGAAGAAGAAGGAAAAACCTTCAAAGTTCAGCGCCCAGTATATTATATTTCTGAAGTCTTGACCCCATCGAAGCAAAGATATCCTCATTATCAGAAGCTTGTATATGGGATTTATATGACCACAAAGAAAGTTGCTCACTACTTCTCTGATCATTCCATTACATTCGTCAGCGACGCTCCATTGTTAGAGATCCTGCATAACAGGGATGCAACTGGTCGAGTGACAAAATGGGCGATTGAACTCCTTCCTCTAGATATCAAGTTTGAGGCAAAGAAAGCTATCAAGTCCCAGGGAATCGCAGATTTCGTCGCCAAGTGGATTGAACAGCAACTGCCGACTCAGGTTCACTCGGAGCATTGGACCATGTTCTTCGACGGCTCCAAGATGCTGAATGGTTCCGGTGCCGGAGTGGTGTTGGCCTCCCCCAGATGAGATAAACTCAGATATGTTCTTCAAATCCACCTTGATTCCTCTAATAACGAGGCAGGATACGAAGCACTTTTATATGGGTTGCGCATGGCCATTTCACTCGGCGTCCGTCGCCTCATGGTCTATGGCGACTCAGATTTGGTGGTTAATCAGGTGATGAAGGAATGGGATGTCAGAAGTCCAGCCATGACTGGTTATTGCAATGCAGTGAGAAAGCTGGAGAAGAAATTCGAGGGGTTAGAGCTTCCTCACATACCCCGACTGAAAAATCAAGCAGCTGATGATCTGGCAAAAATAGGTTCCAAAAGAGAAGCCATTCCCAGCAATGTGTTTTTGGAACACATCCACACACCATCAGTTCAGGAGGATCCCTTCACTGAAGAGGCCCCGCAGCCAAAAAGTGCCACGGATCCGACTAAAGTTGAAATTCCAGCTGTGGTCGACCTGATCATGGAAGTCTTGGTCATCACTCCCGTCTGGACAGTACCGTACATCGCGTACATCCTAAGGAAAGAACTCCCAGAGGACGAAGAAGAGGCTCGACAGATCGTCCGTCGATCGAAGGCCTTTACAGTCATAAAGGGACAGTTATATAGAGAAAGCGCGACTGGGGTCAGCCAGAAGTGTATTACACCAGAAGAAGGTCAGATGATCCTTGATGATATCCACTCGGGGACCTGTGGTCATCATGCGTCCTCTCGGACCATTGTGGCTAAAGCATACCGAGCGGGATTCTACTGGCCAAGAGCCAATGAAATGGCAAAAGAGATAGTCGACAAATGTGAAGGATGTCAGTATTACTCCAATATGTCGCACAAGCCCGCGCCAGCCCTCAAAACCATTCCACTTGTCTGGCCCTTCGCTCTTTGGGGGCTGGACATGGTTGGACAACTGAGAACGGGTAGGAGCGGCTTCACTCATGTACTGGTAGCAGTCGACAAGTTCACCAAATGGATTGAAGCCAAGCCTATCAAGAATCTTGATGCTTGCACTGCTATCAGTTTCATCAGAGAGTTGATATTCAGATATGGAGTTCCGCACAGCATCATCACTGACAATGGGTCAAACTTCGATTCCGACAAATTCAAGGCCTTTTGCGCCTCTCAGGGCATTCGGCTCGACTATGCTTCGGTCGCTCACCCCCAGTCGAATGGGCAAGCAGAAAGGGCAAACGGCCTAATTCTCAAAGGACTGAAACCCCGATTGATGCGCGATCTCAAGCACGCAGCAGGTGCATGGGTCGACGAGCTTCCATCAGTCCTTTGGGGATTGAGGACAACCCCGAACCGATCGACCGAAAGAACCCCATTCTTTCTGGTCTACGGAGCAGAGGCAGTCTTGCCGAGTGACCTGGTTCACAACGCTCCCCGAGTCGAGCTCTACTTTGAAGATGAAGCAGAACAAGCTCGGCAGGACGCAGTCGACCTCCTGAAGAAGAAAGAGAAATGGCCATGATCCGATCGACCATCTATCAGCAAGACTTGCGTCGATTCCATGCCAGAAACGTGAAGAGTCGAGCCTTCCAAGAAGGAGACTTAGTCCTCCGAGTGGATCAGCAGAAACCACACAAACTCGCTCCTACTTGGAAAGGCCCCTTCATAGTCACCAGAGTCCTCCACAATGGAGCATACCACCTCTACAATGTCGATCGCCAGATTGATGAGCCGCGAGCCTGGAATGCGGAGCTCCTCCGCCCCTTTTATACTTGAATTCTCACTCGGATGAGATGTAATAAGAAAAAACTCCTGTAGTTTATTTATCAAAGACAAGAGCATTATAATTTTCCCAGTGATTATTATTGTTTTTGTTTGCGTGAGAAATCCCCCAGTGGGTGGCTTAGCTGCGAATCCGCTTCGCCTAAGTTTGTAAAAATAATTTCCTATCGAGTGGCGAGCCGGCCTCCCACTCGGGGGCTTAGCTGCGAATCCGTTACGCCTAAGTATTTAAAAAATCCTACCGAGTGGAGAGCAATCCTCCCACTCGGGGGCTTAGCTACAGTCCAGTACTCGCCTAAGTTATCTCACTGGGAGACTTAGCTGCAGTCTGGCACTCGCCTAAGTTTGAAAAAATACTACCGAGTGGAGAGCAATCCTCCCACTCAGGGGCTTAGCTGCAGTCCAGTACTCACCTAAGTTCTCTCGCTTGGAGACTTAGCTGTAGTCCGGCACTTGCTTAAGTTTGAAAAAATCCTACCGAGTGGAGAACAATCCTCCCACTCGGGGGCTTAGCTGCAGTCCATTACTCACCTAAGTATCTGAAAATCCTACTGAGTGGTGAGCCAGCCTCCCACTTGGAGGCTTAGCTGCAGTCCAGTACTCGCGTAAGTACGAAGCACATCTGAATCCTCAAGGACGACGAGGTGCAGGTCGACTGCCACCTTCTCCGTGAGAGCTTCGCCACAAATACAATGTTCGCTCCATCCTGCTCTGCAGTAACGAGGTGCAGGTCGACTGCCACCTTTTCCTTGAGAGCTTTGCCACAAATACAATGTGCGCTCCGTCCCGCTCTGCAGTAACAAGATGCAGGTCGACTACCACCTTCTCCTTCGGAGCTGCGCCACAAATACAAAAGTTGTCTTGAATGAAGAACGATTCCCACTCGACGGGGGATTCATGAAGATATTTAACGATAAACCAAGTTCAGATAAACCCTAAAGGTTCCGGACCACAGATCGAAGTGCTCGGGCTTTCAGCCCGAAAGAGTTTAACGGTTACAAAAACCACTCGGCATCCCGAGGCAAATTTAAGGTGAGGCATAAAAGTTTGTTCACTCTGTGGGAGGAGGACTAGCAGGCTCGACGAACTCATCTAGGTCGACACCGTCGGCGATCCGAGTGGCTGTTGCGATGAAAGTCTCCATAAAAGATCGGAAGTCATGCTTCTGGGTGTTGGCGACCTTGATTGCCGCTAGCTTATCTTGACGCACCTCCTTGCAATGGACGCGAACCAGGGACAGGGCCACATCAGCTCCACACCGGGCAGAAGATTTCTTCCACTCATGCACTCGATCAGGGATTTCGTTAAGTCGAGTCATCAGGGGCTCGAGATATTTCTGGGGCGTGGTCTCTGGCGAAAGTGCCGCGTCGATCCGCGACATGGCGACCTTCAGTCGAGCCAAGTAGTCCACGACACCGTCGATGCGGGATTTCAGTCGGAGCAAATTCATGGCAGTTTCATCTTTTACGCGAGAATTGATTGGGTCCAAACCTGGCTCAATCCGCCCAGTCTCCTCCTCGAAGTTCTGGCAAAACTCTGCATTCACGATCCAAGGATAAGTCAATTTTCGTACACTGAGTCGACATAAAAAAATCAGTCGGAACAAAATGTGCACCTTCAAGCTTGATGAACAACTTCTTGGCAAGGCTCCTCAGATAGCTCTCTAGATGGTCCCTCCTGCGAGCAATGCTTTCCATCTTCTCGCCCAGGTTGAGATTCTCCTTCTTCTAGTGTGAGCACTCCTTGTTGGCGTCATTCAGAGCAGATTTCAGCCTGGTATTCTCTTCTTCCAACTGGCCGACCGGAGCCAGTTTTTGTTCAGCTAGAGCGGTTCTGTCGTCAGCCTCCTTTCGAGCAGCATCCAAATCCTAATCCTTCTTCGCCAGAGCTTCTCTCAGTTTTTCTACAAAGAAATGGTGCCTGATTCAGAAAGAGCAGAAGGGTACTCAAGCCTAATACAAACCAGTCGACAAATTCATTTTACCAGTGGCGTCGTCCTTGACCCTTTGCAGCTCTGTCTTGGCCAGCTCCAAGTCAAGGTTCAACTGGATCTGCTGTTTCTCCAAGTCAGCAAAGCGAGCTCCAAGATCACAAGATTTCTAAAATCAAAGGGGAGAAGTTATTTTTACAGCGAAAAACAACAAAGTCAATAAGTACTAAGGCTACGGTCGACTGCCCGCAGTCCACCATAGCCTCGGGGACTACACCCAGTGGGTGCACTTTGCGTGCCCCCACCGGTTCTTATCCCACTCGACCGGCCCGCCGGAGTCGAGTGCAGGGAGTAAAAAAAAGAAGAGAGAAAGAATTCAGACCACAGTCGACTACCAGCAGTCGACCGCGGTCTCGGGGACTACACCCAGTGGGTGCACTTGGCGTGCCCCCACCGGTTCTGACCCCACTCGACCAGACCGAGTGGAGAGACAAACTATCAGTTCGGTTTACACTCGACAAAATACAAAGACTACAGTCGACTGCCCGCAGTCCACCGTAGTCTCGGGGACTACATCCAGTGGGTGCACTCAGCGTGCCCCCACTAATTCAAAGTTCAATCAACGCACCCAGTGGGTGTACTAACGTAAAGATTTTCGGAGCAAAGATTTTCGGAAAGAGTCTTCAGATATCATATCCTAACAGAACAAGCGGCGACCAACTAACCTGAACGTTGCTTTGGAGAGCCGAGCTGGCGTCGTAGGCAGCCTGACTGGCGTCCCGCACCATCTTCATCTTCTCCATCATGACGCCCGTCTGGCGTATAGCTTCCCTGGCAGCATTCACTTCGTCTTCTGGGACATGATGGGTCGCAAAAACTGAAGGTGGGTCGACAGGTGCCTGAGCAGTCGACGAAGAAGGCAAGGCACTCGACAGTGGCACGGCGAAGGTAACAGAACCCCGATTGGCGTCGCCAGTGTCCTGAACGACTGGTTCCGCCCTCGGTGTCGACTGTAGCGCCTCGCTTGCAGGAGCTTGCCTATTCTTCCTCGTCAAAGACCTCTCGGGCTCTTCATCATCATCGGGGAGGTCACTAATGTTGGGAGCTGTGCAAAGTTCAATTGCCAAAATCACGTGACCCAATGATGCACATTGTAGTTGAATCGACCGAACAAAGACAATATGGCAGAAATCATACCCAGATTAGAAGTGACCGCATCCTCCATCACCTCATCATCGTCCCTGTAAGCTGAGGTCCCGGAAGTGGCAGCGCTGACAGTTCCAAAGTTCATCCAGTTAAAACAAGAAAAACAAACAGCGCGGAGCATCAAGTGAACACAAAGAGAGACACTCACGCGAAAGCGACGGGGATATCAATCTTGATCTTCGGCAACGCCTTCCGAGTCTTCAGCTCTGCAACTTTGGGGTGCTTTGGCGCCTTCTCAGTCGGGGTTGGTGAAGAGATCCGAGGACGCTTCGAAGACTGACCAGCCTGAGCAGTTGCCTTTTCGCGGGCGCTCGGTCATTCTTGGTCAAGCTTGGATCGCCTCTCCCTGCGTGGGGGCGACTTGACTTCTTCTCCATCGCTTGAGTCGTCGCTTCCTTCATCCCCTTCACCGTCGGAAGTCCACTCGCCACTGTCCCCGCCACTCGCCTCGCCTTCCAGAGCTTGCTCTTGCTCTCCGTTGGGCATTGAATACATTTCAATAATGGCGTGAAAGAAAGCAGGGAGAACAAAGTCAGTCGACGCAGTATAGGCAGCTGCGCGAGTGAATTCAGATTACAAGCAAAAACTCAGAATCAGACCTTCTCTGGTGCATGAGACTGGTCGAATGGGGGAACTCTCCTGGCTCCCCTGGGGTTATCCTTGTTTCCGGTAATGCCCGACAGCCACTTCTCCAGTGTGTCGTCATCGACCTCCTCCGGGTGAATCCGAGTGGAGTCTTCAAGACCCGAATACCTCCACATCGGATGGTCTCGGGCTTGAAGAGGCTAGATGCGCCGCTGAAGGAAGACCTCCAAGAGATCCATACCGGTGACCCCGTCACGGATAAGCTGGACCACTCGCTCGACCAGCACCCTCACCTGCGCTTTCTCCTCCGGGAGCACCTTCAAAGGGGATGGTTTCCTCACTCGGTCCATGGTAAAGGGAGGGAGGCCAGTCGACTGCCTTGGCGTCGACTGGTCTTTATAGTAAAACCAGGTCAACTGCCATCCGCGAACTGAGTCGGGAAGAATCATGGCCGGAAAGGAGCTTTTCCCTCTCATCTGGATACCAAGACCCCCACACATCTGGATCACTTGAGTCCTCTCGTCACTCGGATTAGCCTTTTTCACTGTCTGGGAGCGACAAGTGAAAATATGCTTGAAAAGACCCCAATGAGGCCGGCAACCCAGGAAATTCTCACACAAAGAAATGAAAGCGGCGAGATAAACGATTGTGTTGCGAGTAAAATGGTGGAGTTGTGCCCCAAAGAAATTCAGAAATCCTCGAAAGAAAGGGTGAGGAGGCAAGGAAAATCCACGGTCGACGTGGGTGGCAAGAAGAACACGCTCACCCTCCCGGGGTTGTGGCTCGGATTCCTTCCCCGGAAGCCACGCCGAGTCATAGGGGATCAGCCCTCCCTCGGCCAGGTCGTCGAGGTCTTCTTGGGTGAGCTTCGAGTGGATCCAGTCGCCCTGGATCCAGCCCTTCGGCAGGCCGGTTCGCGAGGAGGATCCGCCCCGACTGGTCGCCTTCCCCTTCGACCTCGCCGTCGCCTTCTTTGCCCGCTCCAGAGCCGCCGTCTTCTCCTTCCCCATCATTGCCGGCGAGACGCGTACGGAACGATGGCGCAAGGGCGAGAGTGAGCGCAACGGAGGAGCGTGAAGAGGAGAAGAGATAATGGGGACGCACTGTTTGGGAGACCCCGGTAGGCCCGCTTCTGAGTGGCTGACTGGTAGGCCCGGGCGGTTCTGTCAAATCCCGTAACAATCGCACGCGCGATACGTGGCGAAAAAGGTGGCATGGGGATCGAGGCGGCTCCGCTCTATCCCATCCGATTACTGCGGCCTCCCCCGTCCCGCGCGCTTCCCAAAAGTCGGATCCCACGAAATCTGCGGGCAGCGGAACAACTTGTCAGACCAAAGATCTCCTCCGCACCGTCACTCGAAGCCTTTCAAGTAAAGAAACTCACTCGACAAAAACCTAAGAATGGATCAAGGCGACTGGACAGGAAGTCGCTGCCATCGCTCAGGTTAATTGATCCGAAACAAGAAATGCTCGCAGCATGAAAAATGAGTCGGAGAAGTGCTCAATCCCTTTCCCACTCAAACCTCGATCCATTCGGGGGCTAATGATGAAGCTATGTACCTAGGGTAGGGGCATGGACCTGTCCAAACTGACCTACCCAAGGACATCTCCAGAAGAAATCATCTTTCAATCGACTTGGAGGTGTTCCACTCGACAGACTCGAAGATACTCGACCAAGAAGCAACCACTCGACCAAGACCAAGCCACTCGACAGTCAGGAGACCTAAAGGCACTCCGCATGCTAACGGTCGGTTATTAAGTAGCTTTTATGGTCATCATATCACTTTATTACTAGCGTTACCAGTAACGCCCTGCCTTAATGTACATTGAACCCTTTGTAACGTGGGCTGGTTGGGGTCCTGGCGCACTCTATATAAGCCACCCCCCTCCTCCGAGACAAGGGTTCGCACCCATGTAATTCATACACGCATAATCCAGTGGACCGCCTCCGGGCTCCTAGACGTAGGGCTATTACTTCCTCTGAGAAGGGCCTGAACTCGTAAACCTTGCGTGCTTACAACTTCTCCATAGCTAAGATCTTGCCTCTCCATACTTACCCTCCTACACTACTGTCAGACTTAGAACCACGACAATCCATTCATCACAAGTTGCAGTACAACGCACATAAATAGAATCACCCAAAAAGGGCAGAGGAAGATATGAGTCGAAGAACACTTGTAGAATCTTCCCACATAAAATAGAAAAAACAAGAAAGTTCCTAGGAATAACTGCACTCGTCATCGCTACCACATACCATCGCCGGAGTTGAGGAAGTACCATTGTCAAATTGGGCTTTGTGAGCCGACTGAGAGGCTTGCCGTTGGCGAATTGAATTCGCCGTGGCGCGTCGACCGGGGGACATCCTCGTACTCCTCGGTCCTCACATCCCAGAACCGCTGCTTGCCGCCGACGTGGTCGAGGCACAACACATGAACCGTCATCCACATACCACCATCCCAGATCTTGGACCATAGTCTTCCCATGTACATGGACGGTGCCGCTTTGGGCAACCGCCAGCAGCCCACCAAAGGACACCAGATATGTTGCAGCAGCAAAAAAACAACAGAAGACAATCTCTCATGGATCCCTCGACCTCCTTGCCATGGCGTTGCCGAGATTTAGCCGAGACCAGGGAAAATTTATTCCAACCGCTGAGGTCGCTACCATCCAAACCACCACGTACGTGGGAAACACGGATCCTAACCCTAACTACATGACTAAGGCGGAGATCCGGGATCCCCTCCCCCACCAGTCACCGGAGTGGCGGAGGAGGCGAGAGCCCCCGGCCTCGCTGGCGGAGGTAGGAGACTGGACGCGGTCCTTTCGTCACAAAGGGGCGAGGAAGGAACCATCGTGAGGAGTTACATGAAGACATGACTTTTGACCGAAGGAACAAGAAAATATCACTTTTATCAATCTCATGTGAAATTTTGACGGCAAACATGAAAATTTTGGTAAATACTTTCTCCGTTCCTAAGTATAAATCTTTTTAGAGATGAACAAAATGAGTGAATCTACACTCTAAAACAAGTCTATATGCATTCATATATAGTCCGCACTGAAATTTCTAAAAAAAACTTATATTTAGAAACAGGGGGAGTAGAAGACATGCGTGTTGGCGAACCAACTTGTGGTTGGATGGTTAGAAAGACAGTGGTATCCCCAACCCATCAAGGTTCAATTACTGGTGGTCGCATTATTCCTAATTTTTTTTCAGGATTTTCGGTGATGCGCGTGTGGGAGAAGACGTTACCGTCAACTACGAAGCGCCTTTGATGACTTCATCAATCTCAAGATAATATATTGGCTTAGTCTCCCAGGGGTGCTCATAGGCAGAGGCGAGCCTACTAAGCAGGCTTTAACGGGCTCAAGCATACCCTCTAATAAATAAAAAAAATTCAACTACTAGTACGGTCCTTACTTAGCCTAGCTCTCATGTCTCAAGTCTCAACCCATATACTCCAGGGCTCTCACACACGCATGGCCACAGCCGCCAACAGCAACGTACGCGGCCATGCGGGGATCAAACCACGAAGCTCCATGCCTTAAACTCTAGCGAGCGGACGCACCGCAAGCTGCAGTCGTCGCCCCACACCGGGAGCCACGAGCCAACCCGAGCGGACGCAAGACTAGGAGGTGGCTATTTTGCTATACAGATCCAAATTTTCGTTCCAAATATAATATTTTGCAAATATAGAAAAAAACCATGCAAATAGTTCATGTTTCCAGCAGCAAGCTGAGATTATTTAAGGTTGTTCAGAAAAATATTATGAGATAGATTTTTTCTTGAAGTTGACATTTAATTTTCTCATTGTTGAGTCTGAGCACATCCTCCATTGGTATGCTAGATTCGCCACTGCTCATACGGGTAGGGTCTACGTTTGTGTATTGATAGGCATGAATGTATGCGTGTGTATATAAGCGTCTGCAACTGTGCTGTGTTCTAAGAAAAAGATATGTGTGTTGGTTCAAAGAAAGAAAATATGAAACTTCCAAGCTGATATTGTGGATGTGATCAAGCCCTGCAAGAAAGCTACACGGGTATGTTGTTGGATTGATCGCCTCCACGAACGGGCGCTTAGTTTTCTTGTGCCTCTTGTCAATGTTGTCATCGGTTTGCCTCATCTTCTGTGGCCTTAGGACCATGGAGGTGCAGTTGATCCTAGCTTTTGCCAGCGCGAGGGCTTCTTTTTCTATTTTATTTAGTTTTGTTATATATTTTGTGTCCTGGTCGAAGAGGCGAAGCTTCGGTGGCTCTTCCAAGATGGAATAAGATTATCCCTTTCTAGCCTTGTTCCATTGGTGTTTCTATCATTATTGCAGGGCATGTGGAGGTTTGCCTCCGACGGATCATGATTCGGTCGGCGTCTGTCTATAGTGGATTCATGTGGATATGGTCTTCGTTCGTCGGTGTTCATGTGTTTATAGGTTGGATCCTTCCAATCTACGCTTCTCTTCATCGACGATGGTCAGGGGTGGACCTAGACTGAAAATTACCCGGTGTCCACGTAAACGAACATATGCCTACATGTCAAACAATTAATGGCCTACACACTAAATCAATGGATTATATTAAGCACGTACAAATTGGACCCGGTGCTAGTGACACCGGCAAGCTGTACGTAGCTCCGCCCCTGATGATATGGTTGTTGCTCTGTGTGCTGGTTCTATAGGGTATTAGTACGACGACTTTTTGACTGTCTACTACAACAAGACTTGTCTAGCTCTGGTGAGGGAGAGGTGATGAAAGCGGCGCATCTTCGCCTCATCCCAGTGCTTGTAGTGGTCGCTAGGGTGGTCTATGGACCTGTACGTTATTTTTATTTCTGGCATACTTTGCACTGCCTTAATAGTTGACGAATCAATTGAAAGTTTTTTTTTCAGAAAATATGTATTGCGCATGTGAGGGTTGTAGTGGCGACAAGCGGTTCTGTACCAGAGGTATTGATCATAAGACTTCCAAGCAGGTATTTTGAGGTCCTTCTATTCCTTATTATATACTCCCTCTATTTATTAATATAAAATATTTTTGAGACTTGTATGTTCAGTCTAAATTGTCCATTATTGGTCAAGATATAGAGTACTAGATGCGCGCATATCTCATGCGATTACGAAAGAAGCGGGCAAGTGTAGATATTTGTCACTATAGGCATTTTTGGTTGCCTGCGTACATTTCAATCAGGTCCACGCAAGAAGAATTGAGCCGGTTTGATTGTCTACATTGACTGTTGGACCTGCATTGCATAGACTTTAAAGCAGCTACGAGCCTGACTCCCAGGGAATGCTTGATTTGGCAGTTTTTCACTAGCCCACGCCCGAGTGATGCTATCGATCTCACGGGGTGTCTCTCCTAATGCACATATGGACTCCTTTAGGCTGGGTACACCCTGGATATGAATTTGCACACAACGATGCTCTGATTTGATGTAAGGTCTACACAATAAATATGCATATCGATATTATGGTTTTATTCAGACGATCGGTTTGTAGTTTCTTTGACCATAGATATTTAATTTTGTATTCATATTTGGAGCTATTTTGGACGAATTCCGTCAAATTCGCTGCGCTCAGTCGACCATTTGAAATGTTCTTTGACTAGTAGCTCATCTTGCAATTTCACACGACTTTTGTGTTGCATATATTTTGCTTCGAAGATCGTAGACGAGTAAATCTACATCTTTCTCATAGATTGTACATATGCATATGTGTGGTATGTTTTAATGACACTCTTTAATCTCCTTCATCCCTTCTAATCGTTCCTCTCGGATTTCTCTCACGCGTCCTACTACATTGACATAACCACTGACGTTGTTTCTCTCGTTCTCCTCTCCCGCGCCTTGCTGCATTGTCACCACCATCAACACCGTTCCTCTCAGCCTCCTCGCCCGCATTCTGCTGCATTGGCATCATTCCTCTCGCCTTGCTCGCTCACGTCGTACTACACTAGCGTCACCATCGACATCGTTCCTCTCGACCTCCTTACCCGCGTCCGACTAGGCTAGAGTCGTCTCCGGCGTCGTTCCTTTCGACCTCCTATCCCCCGTCCTACCACACTAACGCTACCATGGCGGAGCACTACATTTCTCCTCCGTCATCCTCTGCCTCAGCGCCCTCTAATTCGTCCCTTCGTGCGGACTTTTGCTGCAGCGATGACACTAACAACTAGTTCGCCGTGCCGCCGGCGGGATCGGTCGCCCACGACTCTATGCCCGTTGTGTCGGACGCGGCGACGCGGCCACCATCCACCACTATCTCCATGGCAATGTGTAACTTTGTGTGTTATTTGTAGCTATTAACTCTTATTCACGCTACCTATATGTTAACGCCGGCGAGGGAGGGGCGATAACGGTGGCGCTCCTTCGGCTCGGTTTAGTGCTTGTAGTCGTCGCTAGGTGGTCTATGAATCAGGATGTAATTTTTATTATTTCTGGTGTTCGTTGTACTGCCATGATTGAAGATGGATAGAACGGAAGTCTTCTCGCAAAAAAGCCAATGCAGGACACCAAACGTCATGCCAAAATTGCTCCCCTAATGCAAGAAGCCTAGATGCGGGCAACCAAACAACATGCATATGTTGAATTTTTTTGCCTATTTTTTCTCAGCCAGGCTCAACTGAGACACAGATGCAATGCATGCAAAACCCACGCAAACAACTAAACACTTCCTATATGAACAACTAAACATGTGGAGCAGTGCTTCATCCTACTCATTGATGGCGGCGGATCTCGGTGGCATGGCGCAGTGGGGACTCGCGTCTGATGCGCAGAGATGGACTCGCGCAGGAGGATGACGATGTCTGGCGTCATGGTGGCATCGATGGCAGAGAGGCCTAGCAAGGTCGTGCGTTAGTTTCTACTCTGAAGATGGATTGGTGGAAGACGGTGGCGACGACACATGAGAGTGCGTCGGACCGGTTTGTACTCTAAACCCGGTATGTGGCTCGGCTGGGGCCTCCGGCTTTAGATGTTAGGCTTTTGTATGATGTCTATTTGGTATTAGGTTCGGACTATCGGCATCCCTTCATCAAGTGGATAGGAGTAGCGACAGTTGTTGCTAAGATGATGGCTTCAGACTACCTCCTGTACTACTTTGTAAGCTGCTTGTTAATAATTAATAAAATGGCTGAATGCATCGCCCAGATGCAGAGGCCGGGTAATCCTCCTTTTTCAAAAAAATATGAATGGAAAACCATATGTTGTCAAGTTCAATATACGTTTATGGATTACAATATTTATTTTTCGTGGCAACGCATGTGGCAATCATGTAGTTTGTGTAGTTGTCATCACGTTTATGTAGAAGGCTATGGAAGAAATATTGTTATTCTAGTTGCCATTATTCACACAATATAATCATCTTTTTTTTTGCATGGACAATATAATCATCTTAATAAAAATGTGGTGTGAACTCCGATGTACTGAACACTTGGCCTACATTAGATCAATCTAATGAGAACCGTGCATATCCATTTGATATGTCAAACTTAAGCAGTACAAATATAAACGTGTTTATCACAGTGTGCTCGAACTTCCCTTTGAATATAGTGAAGTGTAAATAGAGGACAACTTATTGCCCTTTTCAGCTATGGGGGAAAAGTTAGGAGAAAATGTACTCCTGAGAAGTTATGAAGAGCTGGCTTGTTAGCTTAGCTGATTGTCTCTGTAACACCTTTTGCCAACATATATATATCCTAAGGCCCCGTTTGGAATCTCTCCACTCCGCGGAGTTGGTGGAGCTCGGTTTTGGCAGCTCCGTTAAAGTGAGCTGAAGTCTGGTCCGCTCCGGGAGCGGAGTTAAGAGGAGTGGAGAGGACCCGAACGCTCCCTAAGTCACATTTTGAGGGAACATAATCTCTTACTTGTTAATCCTGAGATGGATGAGAGGGACTATTTTTCTAAATACCTTTTCACTCCAAGAAACTGTTTTTGGCCTTTTGCAAGTCTAGTCCTACTCCTTCCTACAATGTTTAACACCTCAAAGAGTCACCCCTGAAACTATTCCCGGTTTGTTCAAATTTGAGCAAAACAATCTTTATCCCTAAACCCTACCTATCCTTATAGAAACTGACACCAGAGCATTCATGGCCTAACCATTGGCGTTGTACCACTTGCCATGGCCACCCCATGGCCCTCTAGCCTCCCCTCCTATAAATACCTCGTCATGGGCCGCCGAAACACCCATCCACCTTCAAACCCTCAATGCTGCCACCCCAAATCTCCAATGCCACCCCGCCCACCAGGGTGACTATGCCCCCAATGCTCCATGGTAGCTGAGGGGGTCATATACAACTAACACCTCCTTGTCCTCCTCTGCCGCTCCTGCGCCACGCCCCTTTCATTGAGGACAACTTGATTTCAACTCCTATTTGCAGTCCTGATTCCTACTCATGTGACATTCATGTGGTTCACAATATGCGATAATATTTTTTCATTGTAAAAAACATACAATCATAGTGTTACGATCCTCATCACTTCAACTTTTCACGGTGATGACATAGATGAAAACATGGATACATAAATTAACCGCGCTGGGTATGCAGACATGAAAGAAATGAGTAAATAAAGGAGGCCTTTTGTCGGTCAATCAAACTGCATACAAACTGTATTCTCAATCAACTGAGGACAATACAGACCCAGGGACTCTTGATAGATACTAAAAAGAACTACTCGAGACATTGACATACTATACTAAATGATACGCTTCTATTGTGAAGGAACAATACTGGCGCATATATACTAACGGACAGTACTAGAATGATAGTTTAGTGACAATGCACTACTACTCGAAGGAAGGCTCCAGCAAAATAAAACTAGTTACTGAATGGCAGGCCATGCAGCTCAGCAACCACAAAGGCGGTACACCAAATGAACGGTGTTTTTGCTCTGAATGTTGTAGTCCGCCAGGGTGCGGCCGTCCTCCAGCTGCTTGCCACCAAAGATGAGGCGCTGCTCCATAGGGGGAGTGCCTTTCTGCTCGTAGATCTTCACCTTGACATTGTCGATGGTATACGAGCTCTCAACCTCAAGGGTGAGGGTCTTCCCTTTCAGAGGCTTGACAAAGATGTGCATCATCCTACTTGCTCCTGGCCTACAGGGGCGGAGGACGAGGAGGAGGGTGGACTCCTTCCAGATGTTGTGGTCAGCCAAGGTGCGCTTGTCGTCCTCCAGTTGCTTGTTGGCAAAGATGAGGCACTGCTGGCCCTTGGGAAAGCCCTCCATGTCCTGGATCTTGGACTTCACGTTACTAATGGTGTCTAGGCTGTCAACCTCAAGGGTGATGATCCTGCCTGCCCGCGTCTCTGTCACGTAGATTTGCATCTTTTCCTGGAGGTCAATTGTAGAGTCATGCTGGATGCCATAATCGGCCAATGTACGGTTGTCCTCTAGCTGCACCCCATCGAAGAAGAGGCGGTACTGCTGCTGGATCTTTGCCTTGACAGTGTACAGAGTGTCTGATGAGTGGACCTTGAGGCAGATTGTGCTGCCGGTGGGGGTCTTCACAAAGATACGCATTCCGGATGAGCTAGCAAACCAAACATCACCAATTGTTAGACAATATTTAGACTGTAGAACAGTACACAAAAAAGCATCGATAATTCCAGGTAGTAGAGAGCCCATTATTTAAATAAAAGAACAGTACAGACAAGAAGAGAGATGTACTGCATAAATACTGCGTGTATACAGAACAAGCTGCCACACTAAGACTAGCAAGTTAAGTTTTGAGCAATCATTAATAATATACTCAGTCCTATACATTGTAGAGACTAGTTAGGTGCCGTGAGTTACCTAGGGAATAAAATGGAACATATGGTATTATCAATCAAGTGAACTTCTATTTGGTAAACACACCTGTCAAGTGCAGTTTTTCACTGGGTAGCAACAAACGTCGCCGTTTTTCTCTACTTTCCCTATTTGTCTCAGCATATATAGTTGTATAGTCACCAAATTGTATTATACCCTGAGGAAACTAAGTGGTACACTAAAGGAGAATATTGCTGCTGTTTCTTGCTAAATATAAACTTTTCATTTTATATCAATAGCACTATAACTTCTCTGACACATACACGACAGAAAAACTGTCTAAAAAAGAACAACGATCTATGTGCGAGCTTATGAATTGGAGTAGCGAGCAAACATTCACTGAATCAGCTCTGAATTTCAGTACCGGGGAAAGATTCACAAAGACAGCTGATGAAAAGTAAAGCATATAGTATCATGTGGATAAGAGCAATGAATGCACAAAAGTGAGTTAAGACACCTATAAATAGCTTAAGAGCTATCAGAGGCATGGGTGTGGCATGCTGGGTTGAGGGGAAAGGGTAGAATTGGTACAGACAGCATACAGGCGAATGCCAAATCGGCCAACAAGACTCACTGTTACAGAAGCTAGCTAGCTAGAGCATCCTTCAGAGTTGCCACCCAACAAAAGGTATCGATCCTGTTCTCAAAAAAAAAAACCGGCATCGATCATAACCAAAAAACAGAATATGCAGCCTTACGAACTAAATTAACACCGTGTAGATGCTTAAGCCCAGCATTCATTTACACAAAAATATCAACGTTTGCAACAGGTAAGGTCATAGAAACAGCAAGAGAGATGTAGTCACAAAGGCTGACCAACACATATAACGATTTTGGACTATCTTTGCTGTTTATCTTGTTATTATTGTTCTATTTAAAAAAAACACAAAGTATCTAGCTTATTAGATTCCGTGTCGGGGACATACATAAAACCACACCCAACACATATGAGAACGATTGCACGGTGGTAGATCCGATGGGCGGGAAATCAGTTAGATTTGTTATACAGGAGTACAGTCTATGGAGCTTTGTGTGCAAGCAAAGGAAAAAAAACACTAGAATTCACACAGTCCATTTGCGAACAATTGAATGGATGGGGGGTGTGGGAGGGGGCGGTAATGAAAAGATTGGTACGATCATACAGTTGTGCAGCAACCACAATATCAACAGAAGACGACTAATTATTACCAGGAACACAGGCACAGCAACAAAAGCAGATCGGAAACACCATCGGTTGAGCCATCGCAGCAAACCGTATGGGGGAACACCACTGGTCGCCGTTGCAATAGCAAGGGGAGGTGCAGATGCATCTCGCTAGCCTACACTAGAGCAGCAGGCTCTCAAGAACACTGACACGGGACTAGGTCAGGCGGGTAATGATGGACAATTATAATACAATAAGATCTAACATATAAGATGATATGAGGTTAGCAACAAATTCCATGAGGCCAGGCAACCCTCCAATGTGATCGATCCTACCTGACACTGACAGTAGATTCTAGAGAGGCTAAAATTCACCCAATCCATATGAGAACAATTGCACAGCGGTAGATGCGAGGGGGGCAAATCCGTTACATTCATTATACAGCAGTGCAAACAAAAGGAAATCGGTTAAATTCATCGATCACACAGTGGTGCACCAACTACAGTAGCACCACAAGTTCACAACCAAAGCAGCAGGGCTGTTTTAGAGGGGGGTCGAGGCATCGCAGCAAACACTAGAGCAGGGGATGCATCTCGATAGCATACACTAGAGCAGCAGGGCTCTCAAGAACACCGTCTCTCTCGTCATCGGAGTCGGAGCTAGGTCAGAAGGGTAGGGTTTTGAAGTCGGGGTTGCTCGGGGAAGGAGGAGTATTCAAAATTTCACGGCGCAGACGAAGAAGATGAAAGGGAGATGAGCGGGTTAGAGCTTACCGAGAGGAGAGGAGAGGAGAGGAGGAAGATCTCCGCTCGAGTCCGGTACGAGGCGTGCGGGCGGCGGCGGCGGAGGAGGAAGGAGAGCGAGACAGAGAGGAGATGGTTTTCCTTTTTTTATATACTAGTAAACGTGCACGCGCAATGCGCGTCTTCGTCTCAACCAATATAGATTCGACAAAAACACATGGCATGGCAGTTGATAATATTATTATCCCTAGTCTTTTCCACACAGTAGAAAGATTGTCCAGTAGCATAGAAAAACATTCGTGGGTACAAAATTTTCAATATTCATATTACATAGAAGATGTAAAAGTAGGTTAAACCATGACCATTGTTTAAACATTATAATAAATCTGAATAGCCTCTTACGAATTAATACCAACCTTGAAATTGTGCTAACCGAGAATAAGAAAACTTTGGTATTTTCTAACTTGAAGCAGTGCAAGATCTGAATCATTTTCTTGCCTTTGGCAAATATTAGACACAAAAGAGACTCGGTTCTATAATAACCATTTTCACATCCGCAAAAAATACCAATTCCAACCATGCAGATGTAGGCCAAAGGGGAGATATCAAATACAAGGTCTCAAAGAGGATTTGCAAACGTGCAATGATGAAAATTAGTATCCCATTTTTCACCTCGGTATACATAAATTTATTCACGCACAATTTCCATATAAATGCAAACTATCTAATCACTGGGAATGATGATGGGCCGAGTATATGTTCCTCAATCTGAATAGGAAACAATCAGAACCATGAGCGATCTCCAAGATCGCAGCGTTGCTCCTCCATACTCTAGAACTTACCCCTACTTGTGCTCCAAAATGTTCTTCAACTTGCGGTTGTGAGTTCTCAATGAAATTATTCCTACAATGGACTGAAACGCACAACCTGAAGCAAACACATGTGTGATATGGCTAGTTGCGAACTGAATTCACTCCGCACACTTTTATTCGTAGTGATTGTGAAAAAAAACATCTCTTCAAGCTGACATGGTCCAAAACAAAAAGGAGAAAGTATTGACGGGGGCTGACTTTAAAAGGCAAACTGAGCACCTTACCGAAATAAACACTATCAAGTGACACCTTACTAAATACAAAATGCTTAAGGTAATGAAATGAATAATACCTCAAGTGTTCTTTTCCTTGTCAATCTCACATATTGCTTGGTCCCTGCAGAGGAGAAATACCATAGGTCGATATCAAACTTCATCATACAACAAAAGATCCATTTACAGATTAAGCTATAGTTTTGATAACAACATCTAAAAAGAACCAAAAACCTTGTAAAGCAAAGAGTTTTTTTTACAGTGAAAAGCAAGCAAACACCACTCTACAATGAGAACTACAACTATCCATTTCAATTAAGACCTTTGTAGTGTACCTTTTTATCTCGCTACAAAAAAAGTGTGCCAATTAAAGGCACATAATCCAAACAAGAAACTGAAAACGTTCTGCACTTTTACATATTTCTCCACGATTCTTTTAACATCAAGAATATAACTAAGTGCAGAATATGCAGATTAATAGTCTTCAAGATCTACATGCAGAAATATTATGCTATATACACAATCTATTTTGTATTTACATAATACTATCAAGAGATGGACTGTACAGAAGTATCGCTAGTAACACTTCCCTAATGAAATCATAAATCAGTAGGATCCTTACTAATCATAATTGATGAAAAGCAATACAAGAAATATACATCAATTGGGGCCTAGAATAGCGAAATGCACGTCTAAAGAGCTGCATTACAGAAATCTGCAAAATAAAAACCATGTTGTTTACCTGACTTGAGTTAATCTTCTATATCCTCATAATTGTAAAGACAGTTGGAACAACATGGAGAAACGACTTAATTATATATTCTTAATAGTAAATTAAGCACCAGATATAACAATGTAAACATTAATCCATGTTGTTTATCTGATTCGAGCAAATCTTTCCATCAACCCTATACCTAGAGATTGTAGTACTGCGGGAATAGCATGTACAAAAGCTATTATACATTTAGTACAGAAGATATGTAACCTGGTCGATTGTTGCCTTGTTGGGGGCATGAGTAGAATATATAACTGACTAATTATGTGCTGAATGATTGTATTCTGATATGCTTAAGGGCTAACATGCATATCTCTGACATACTTCCTTCTCTAGTCCGTCATCAAGTTAAAATTCCTGCAAAAAGGAGTTGGGTTCAGAAAAGCAGCTAGATATTTAATTTGAATGAAGAGAAGATGTCAACAAGGCTACAAAAGTGAATAAATCAATTTGACAGATTAGAACGAGCAGGAGGAGGGATCTCACATCCTTGCCAATATCATTGTTGACTCCATCAGCAGCATCTTGCGCTCCCCCCTTACTATCACCATCTCCTTGAGAGAAAGAAGACCATAACCTGAAGGGAAAGTCTATCCCTTGAATGACGACCCTACCCCACAAAGAAAACTTTCCACAATTATGAATCACACCAGAATCACATTAGTTCCTCTATTGAACAGTAATATCATAAGAACATTCCGATCTGGGCCACTTGTTGTACATTATGGTCAGACTACAATTATGACAAGATGATGAATAACGTGTAACAAAATTCTCTCTTGAATAAACATGATGAAAATAGGTTGTGTGTGTGTATGCCGCTGTATGGTCCGTTACGGAGGACCATGACAGCTTTGGCGGGGTCGGTGGCGACAACTAAAAAGGAAAAATATATCAAATTCAGATATAAGATGCACTTTACATTGCAATAACAAAGAGTTTTTTCTGCTATCAAATCTGTATGTGATTTAAAATGTCAGGGTTATATATCAACATATGTACAGATTGCCCGTCTTCAATAGCAGTCGACAAGAGGCGTACAACATCAGCGATGACGATGTCAATTTCTTTGACGAAGTTCTCCCATCTCTTCTCATACTCGGCAACGGTGTGAAACAAACAGAGCAGCAACAAAAAAGGGTCAGACAAATTAAAACGCGATTTAATTTTTCTCCTTCTGAAAATCAAAGGAGGATAAGATAAGAATAAGTTGAAAGCATTCATGATTCATCCATGTCGATCCCACGGACCTTGGCGATCATGCCGACGCCCATCTCCATGGCGAGCTTGGCCAGGAAGAGGTCGTCGGCGAGGAGGCGCTCCCTGAACCCTCTGAAGCCCAGCAGCCAGCGGAGCAGCGGCGAGCGCTCCATCTCCGCGAACCATCTCACCATGTCGCCCGTGACGCGGCCGCCCTCCACGGCCGCGGCGAGGTCGGCCGGCGGGCTGGAGAGCTTGCTCCCCGCCTGTGCCAGCACGAACAGCTCCTCCCCCCGGTGGTCGCCCCACTCGCCGCCGCCATCCCCGCCGCCGCCGCTGTTGTTGCCACTGTCGTCGTCGTTGCCGTTGTTGCCGGGGAAGGCGCGGGGAAGGAGGGTGGGGAGGCGGGGCGGGGAATGGCAAGGCGGAGGCGGAGCGGGAGGGAGCGGAGGAGGCGGGAGGGAGAGGCCAGAGGCGGGAGGAGGAGGAGGAGGAGGGGGCGAGAGGTCGTGCGGGAGGAGGATAGGAGCAATTGACGGGAGAGCGTGGTTATTTTTTTCTTTGAGCCTGGGGGACGGATGACGAGGGTCGATCGTGGGCTGTGCTAACCGTGTTTGATGTTAAACATGTGGATGATTTGGATCGTTAGATCCTTTGATTGAATGAATGAGATAAATTGGTTCTCCGCCCTCTCGTGCTTTTATAGGAGTAATAGATAGAAAAAAAAACGACGCGGGCCATAGTTACAGACATAGCCCCACCCTCGCTCTAGCCCACACTAGTTAGACACCCGTGCGTTGCCACGGGATAACAAAAATATATATAATGATAGATTGAAAGGTGTCATGTGTGGTTTCTAAAACGTCATTATGAATGTCCATCTCTTCCTATGTAACGCTCTTCTGGTTCGATTTCGACAAGTTCGTCCCCACTACTATCCCTTCCCTAGTGCTTTGACCTCATAGCCATGTCGCCACGTCTGTAATCAACATCATCCCTAGGGATGACTACGACTTGTTATCTGGTCTGTTCATCATCGCCAAATATCATCTCCTCTTTACCCACAGCCCAACAAGGCATAAAAATGCAATCTGGGCACATGTAGCACAACCCAACAAGGCATAATAAGCAATCGGGTGCCTAAGAACTGTGCAACAACTTAGCTCTCATGGATGCATATAAGATAGTACACTATCAAAACAAAGTAGTATATCTCCTGCAAAAAAAACAAAGTAGTATATGTGGCAATTTTGATAATAAAAAAAGTTACATGATCATACTGAAACCTTCAGCAGTAGATTATGTTCTTTAAAAGGTTATACACACAGAGATACATAGCTTTGAGAGAGCACAAGAAAGGGTAACCTATATCTTTAGATAGACTCCACATGCACAACAGGTGATATTGTATATTTTTATATAAAAGCACAATACATACCCATTAGTCTCGTTGTTTGTCACATGCCTTCAAATGCTAGTTAACAACTAATCTCAAGATGACAACTTGAATGTTTTGCTAAAATTCTGAACTCATAGTAGTATTTTTCTGGAAAAACAGCGTCTCTCAAGAAGGAATAATTGCTTCATAATTTATGTGCCTAAACGTAGTCCTCATAGAATGTCATAATGTCATACTTGATTATCATAATAAGACTATCTAACCTCGAAACAAAGGCTATCTGAATATCTAACTAATATAAAAAATTCCAACAACACCACACTTATGCTCAATGAAAGCTTCTCTTCTCGACCTATGGGCCCATTTCCTTTCACATCAAGCCATTCCATGAACAACATGGGCCAGCTCACCAACATAAATCGGACACTGCAAAGTGGTGGCACCCGGTTCTATCTGATAATCTGCATGTATTAAATGAACAATTAGTTACCATAATCATGAGATGCTCGCACTTGTTGTTTTCAAACAGAAGTATGTGTTCAAGTCTAAACCAAAAATAAACAGTAACACACCCTTAAGAGAAGTAACCGTTGTGCATGAGCACCCGATCTAATAGCATGAGAATGAAATGGCAAGTTGGGTCAGTCAGGAGTGCGACGTTTCTGCTCCCGAGCTCATCTGCACCCACCCTGATGAAAAAAAATAAAAAAATGTACTAAAAGTGTTCAAAAAAGTCCAATTTTTTTTGTGTGATAGACAACTGTATGTGTGAGGCGCACTCCAAGTTTCAACTCATTTGAACATCTGAGCAACTCTCAGCAAAAAAGACAAATTCAGTATCTGTAAAAAAAGTTTACTGTTCACACACTGTTCTGACCCGATTAGTTTTTTTTGCTGAGAGCTGCTCAGATGTCCAAATAAGTTGAAATTTGGAGCGAACCTCACGCATACAATTGTCTATCACACACAAAAAAAATTATTTTTTTCTGACCGGGTGCAGATGAGCGTCGGCACCGAATTGGGTTTTTGGTCAGTTAGAGGATATAATAGGAACAACCATAGCAATCAATAAAAAAGACCATAGGATCATGTACACCAAAGTGAATCATTCTCCCTTCTTAAAAAGAATAATCACCTTCAATTTAAAGATCAGTGCTTGCATAGAATTGTAGTTGGAGAGTAACTTCACTTTTAACAAATTTGAAGATTTTAATTTTCAAATAATTCACTTGTTCCAAAAGGCCTCTTCCCACATGTAACAGACTGACAATTTATTCACTTGTTCCTATAATTCACTTTCTCAAGTTCAGCATAACTAAAAAGGGATCATAAGTATAGATGACAAATTCTTGACCTTAACATATGTGTCTTATGTGATGATGGAGTAGTGACTCAGTGAACGGATTGTTAACAAACTAAAGAGGGATACAACCTACATTTCACTTGTTCTCTGAAGCGATTAACAATCTAAGGAACTGAACATGGATAAACTTGATTAAGTGGACGTGGTGATATGTCCCTGACAGTTCATGCAGAGAAATATTATGATGTATTCCACTTCATCCTGACTAACAAGCTGAAAATACGTACATACCTGGATCGTGCACTCCCTGTCAGCATGAGGTGCTACCACTAATTATCCCGGTGAACCACCCCATTCCCAAAGTCATTTCACAGGAACTACTTGACCTAGCAAAACAAAAAATACATTAGAAAAGATACCAAGTGCGATGGTCACAAACTCAAAGTTATTCAAATCTGGGAAAACATGCATAGATCGAGTGTAATTATACATCTTCAGATTTTGTAAATCTTCTCTTAATATACTGAAGCAGCGCTACTGCCTGGCATCTTCCAAAAAAAGCACAAGCACACTCAATGAAGATCTTGACGGCATTGGCTGATGGGTTGACCACTTGACCACAAAAAATCCCCTGTGCTGCAAGAATTCACAACAAAAACATGTTTCATACCCTCATGCATAAGAAAGAATAGGCATGCTCAGTACTTCGAAGCGGTCAATTTCTTGATCCCCAACTTCTATTGAGGTCTGTGTGAAAAAAATGGATCTGGGAAGGAATAAAAAGACCACATCAATTGGTGAGGCAGCTGCTGCCGACTACGAAGTGGAGACCAACAGGTGAGCTGCTCCGCCATGAACCTGTGTTGGCTTGAGTCCATGTCCCGCGGCTGCTCGCGCTCATCCCGCCTGTCGCATATCTCAAGGTTGTGTAGATCAATCAAACAACGTTGACCAACAAATTACCTCTCAGATCAACTATTGGTTACCTGAACCTGACGAAAAAGTAGGACACGACCCGCTAGCCTGAGGGTCGGAGCAGAAGCCTCCGGAGGCCTCCACTCGCTGCACCAGCCGGCGTCAGACTTCCGTCGCACCGAGAAACCCGCCCTCATGGCGTCCCCATCGGTGGCGTTCCCGGCGGCCAGCGGATCCGCCATGGCAAAGTCGTACGGGACGACCAAAATCCACCTGCACTTGCACACCACGCCTAGGCCCAGTACGTCGCCGGCGTACGTTGGCAGACTGTAGTACGACCACCCCTGGCAACGCAGGCAAGCTCCCCCATGAACGGACGCGCACACCAACGACAGCTGCTTAAGAACTCTCCTTCTACGCCACCGCCAAGCTCGCCCATGGACGGACGCGATCAAGATTTGTGCAGATAAGAGGGAGGAGTGAAGAATTTCTCGATGAGACTGGCTCCTACCGCTGACGGCCACGACCGCGACCGCAGCGGCGGACAAGGAGGGGGGAGTTAGAGAAAAAATTGGAGCTAGCGGAGAGATGAGATCGGGAGCAACGGAGTGCGGAAGATGAGGAGGCTGCGTGTGCGTGGGACGTGCTTTCCTGGGTCGTGGCCTCGTGGGTTTGTTTCCTTTTTTTTTCTTTTTTTTTGGAGCGGGGATGGGAGAAACGAGCGATGGGAGGAGAGATCGAGGAGGTCGAACCATCACGACGTTCGATCCTCCTTTAATAGTAGAGATGAAGACATGACTTTTGAACGAAGGAACCAGGAAATATCACTTGTCAAACTCAAGTGAAATTTTGACAACAAGCATGAAAGTGCATGCAAACTTTCGTAAGAAAAAGACATGCGTGGTGGTTTAAAAAGGAAAATGAAGAACTTTCAAGGAGGTATTGTTCAGGGTGTGGATTCAGTTCGGTTTATACGGTTTTATACCTAGATACGGTTCGGTTTCGGTAATAACCATTTACTTTCGATTCAGGTCCGGTAATAACCAAAGTTGACGCGAATATTTTAGCCAACACATCACTTTTCCACGTGTAAATACATGATATACTCCTTCTAGAGATTTTAACAAATGACTACATCCGGAGCAAAATGAGTAAATCTACACTCTAAAATATGTCTATATACATCCGTATGTGGTAGTCCATTTGAAATCTCTAAAAAGAAAAATATTTAAGAACGGAGGGAGTATATCACAACGAGGAAAAAACAATTAGAAAAAGATAAAGAAGGGACGTTGGATAAGCAATCAGGCTTCCCGCAAAAAAAAGGATAAGCAATCAGGCTAATCACGTAAATTGAAACACTAAATGGGCTAGAAAGTATTGTACTATAGCTTCCCATTACACTTTTGAGCCCAAAAAACCTCAATTTCGGATAATTCAATTCAACCAAATGGTTTTCGGTTTCACCGAAAAATGAAATGCAAATGGTTTTCAGATATCAAAACTGAAACTGAAACCGGAACTGAAACTTGAGAAAAAAAAATCCGGTTCAGTTTGGTTTTGCGCACCCCAAGGTATTGTGCATCTGAGGGCAGCGGCGGCAACAAGCGGTTATGAACACAGAGGTATTGTTCATAGGACTTCTAAGCAAAGTTTAAATAGCCCAATGTAGCTTCACTAAGACTTTTTGAGAGCTTTCCCGTTAAAGTTATGCACTTTTAACGCTAAATTAAGAATAACGGTAATAGCCCGCTATTTCGCACTGCTAACTTTGAGTCATTTAGCCCGCTAAGCCTCTATGTATGATGCATTGATGTAAAGTTTGGTTCTTGAAATATGACACCCTGATTAGTGAACAGGTTTTGATGTTTGAACATGTGTATAGGTCAAGCATATGTTGTATACGATATACGATGCTTGTTTGTATAGTTGTTTTTTCCTTTCCTTTTTTTTACCACAAGAAGGGGCACCAAGGCCCCATAAGGGCCTGTTCCGCTTGTAGGGAAAACCAAAGGAATGAAGTTTCCGCTGGTTTTTTTTTTTTTTTTCATTCGATGCATTGGGAACGAAGGAAGCCATCTTACCAGATTCCAATGGAAAAGAAACATCTGCCCATAGCTCTTTTTTTGGCAAGAAGAGAGAAGTGCAGTGAATGAAAGAATCATGACCGTGTCAATGTCCATCACACAGCGTACTATTCAATATTTTTAATGAGCTTTGTGTCAGTGTCCGTGTTCTTCTCTCAGGTGAACCGAACATCGTGTTCCTGTTTCGGTCCTCCATTTTTCTATTCCTGAGGTTTTACTATGGCAATCCTATGCCTTCACGAATTCCTGTAGTTTTTTCTCCCCTCATTCCGAACGAGCCTTAAGCTTTTATTTAGTCAAAGCGGTGGATTAGACCTAGCCATGGGCAGCCCGGCCCGGTCGGCCGGACCCAAACCGGCCCAAAAAAGCCCGACCCGGCCCGGCCCAACCTTGTTCACGGGCCAAGCTCGGGCCTAGATTTCAATCCTGAAGGCCGGGCTGGGCTCGGGCCCGCCATATTAGCGTGTTAACGAAGAGGCCTGGCCTGAGGTCCGGCGGGCTTTTACATTGGCGGGCCAGGCCTGGGCCTGATTTTAGGCCCGACAGTCGGCCGGGACAGGCGCAGGCCTGGGTTTTTTGCATCGGGCTTGGTTAGGCCCGGCCAAGCCCGAGCGATGGCCAGGTATACAGTGGATACAACATAAACACACAAGACCGTATAGAAAAGTGGAAATGACAAATAGGTCCCACAGTTTTACAAAGAAGAACCTAGACAGAAAATAAAAACTCGATCGGGTCCAAAGCTTCCTCACGGTGGCTCCAATCTCGCCGTCGCCAGGGAGAAGACCACTTGGTCCCATCGAGATCTCTACAGCAGATTGCCATAGACACCACCATGAAGCAGCATTGCCTCCGATACGACATCATGGCCAGGAGGAATGATTTTGGCCGCCCTTTGGCCTGAGAATGCGACGGGTCATCGGAAGAAGCCGGCCATTCGACATGGGCACCATGGCTCCTCCAAATCCACCACTGGTGGTGCACAAGATCCCCATCATGAGCATCCAGCTTGATGGCAGGGTTTCTTCTGGCACGCCGGGTCACCTGATTACTGAAGAAGAGGAACTGGGAAGGGAAAGCAACAGCAGCGGCCGAAGCAACACTGCGCCATGGATCCGACCAAAGAGTCCCAGCATAGGATTCAACAGCTAGCCCTCTATGCACCTCCACCGTTCTACCGTTAACACGAGCTTGAGGGAGAGGAGCAAGAGAGAGGAGTGAATCAGAAAGAAGAGTAATAAAACTAAACCTGCAGCAGCCACCAACCGGACCTCTCCCCTGCTCATCGTCGGAAACTATGGCGCCGGTGACGAGAGGGAAAGAGGCCAGTGAGGGAAGTGGAAGAAGAAATCAGAAGTTGGGAGGCGGCAAAGGAGCCAGTCTCGGCACAGAATGCTAGACCTAGCTTCTAGCTGACCCACCGCTCACGCTATTTAAAACATTGCTTTTAAGTAGGTACTTTGATGTCATTCTATTGCTTATCATATACTCTCTTTTATTCATAAATATAAAGATGTTTTGGATATTTCAGTATGGGCTACATATGAACTAATATGATTCAACAAACACACTAAAACATGTATATACATCTGATTCGGAACAAAATTAGAACATCTTACGTTTGGGGACAAAAGGAGTACCAGATAAGCACATATCTGATGCAACTATGAAATAAAGGGGCGAGTGGGTACACTTGTCACTATAAGAATTGAAACCATATATTGTCAAGTTCAACACACATTTTTGGATTAGTATACTTTTTTTTCATGGCAACGCATGGGCAATCAGTTAGTTTTGTATATTCGTCATGTTTATCTATAAGGTTACCGAAGAATTTTTTTTATTCTAGTTGTCGGGTATTTAAAAAATATAATCTTCTTAATAAAAATACCGTATGAGCTCCAATGTGCTAATGCTAGCCCTACATAAGATAAATCTAATGAGAGTCGTGCATACCCATCTGACATATCAAACTTAAGTAGTGCAAATAGGCTAATAAAAAGATTTATCACAGTGTGGTCAAACTTGCCATTGAAATTAGCAAAGTATAAACAGAGGATAACTTACTGCCCATTTCAGCTCGGGGAGAAGTTAGCAGAAAATGTACCCCCGAAAAGCTACGAAGAGCTGGCTTGTTAGCTTAGTTGACTGTCTCTTAATAAAGTTGATTTTTAATAAAGACGCCCAAAGGGCATCTTAGATCTGATCAATATCGAGGGGGAAAAACCAGTATGAAAGATAGGCAACTGGAATTAGAACGGCCTGTAAAAGTAAAATTACATTGATAAGCATACTAGTCTTCTTCTTTCTCCGATAGTACGCCACCCGGCAGAGATTGAAAATTGCACCGAACCAACAGTAAATGAAAGCGACACTTGCAAACGCACTCATCATACTAGGCTTTGAAGACCACAATAGCCACTCACCCCTTTAGATGAGATCTATAAATCGTTGAAGCAGGATCGGCTGGAGCATCATCCCACGTAGAACAGACTTACAATCCATCACCGTCAGTTCAGAGGGTTGGAGATATCGGGCCAAGCCATAGAACAACATGGAAGAAGAATCGAAGTCACCATACTAATAGCCAGTCAATAGCTCTCCTTGAAAGACACACAAACTGGGAAAATCTGAAGGGAGCCGATAGAACTCGGGACACAAAGTCCTACAGGACCTTCATCGGTGTCAGATCGGACATCATTTAGGTAGGGAGAGACCCGAGAGACCTAATTCGAACACTCCATCACCGCCACCACCTCGTCGGAGAGAGGGGTCGTTCTACCAACATGTCCTAGTTCCATTTTTGAGGGAACGTAATCTAATGCTTGTTAATCCCGAGACGGATGAGAGGGGCCATTTGATAGGACTCGGCACATCCCAAGGTGATAGCTCAGTAAGAACAACTCTTAACTAATTTTTCTAGATTCCTTTTGACTCCCAAACGTAGGTTTTGGAAGCAAAAGTCAACTAGTCCTGACCCTACAAACTTTAACACCTTAAATAGTTACTGCTCCACGTTTGTTCAACTAAGGGTTGGGGCGCGCTGATGCGCGTCTCCTAAGACGTGCTTGGGTGGTGCCAAGTAGGACTCTCTCTCTCTCTCCACTAGTAAAAAAAGGGCCTTTAGTCCTGGTTCTGGAACTGGGACTAAAGGGTCGGTACTAAAGCCTCCCCCTTTAGTCCCGGTTCCAGAAGGCCCTCCACGTGGCCACTGCCTGGAGGTCCACCATTAGTCCCGGTTGGTAACACCAACCGGTACTAAAGGAAAAAAAATTGAATTTTTTTTGAATTTCAAATTTCTGAATTATTTTAACCTCTAATCACCACTCATCAGTGCTCAGTAAGAACAACTCTTAACTAATTTTTCTAGATTCCTTTTAACTCCCAAAAGTAAGTTTTGGAAGCAAAAGTCAACTAGTCCTGACCCTACAAACTTTAACACCTTAAATAGTTACTGCTCCACGTTTGTTCAACTAAGGGTTGGGGCGCGCTGATGCGCGCCTCCTAAGACGTGCTTGGGTGGTGCCAAGTAGGACTCTCTCTCTCTCTCTCCACTAGTAGAAAAAGGGCTTTTAGTCCCGGTTCTAGAACTGGGACTAAAGGGTCGGTACACTGGTAGAAAAAGGGTCTGTAGTCCCGCTTCGTAAGGGCCTTTTGTCCCGGTTCTGAAACCGGGACTAAAGGGTCGGTACTAATGCCCCGTCCCTTTAGTCCCGGTTCAATCCAGAACCGGGACAGATGGGCCTCCACGTGGCCTGTGCGCGGAGCCCAGGCAGGAGACCCTTTGGTCCCGGTTGGTGGCACCAACCGGGACCAACAGGCATCCAAGCGTCAGCATTTCTGTGGCTGGGGTTTTTGTTTTTTGTTTTTGAAAGGGGGGGGGGTTTGGGGGGTTAATTTAGGTGTTTCATATATTGTGTTAGGTAGCTATAATTAATAGAGAGAAGTGTCCTCTCTTATGTCCGTGCTTGGTCGATGCTACGTACTATACATACGTATAGAGAGGACTAGACACGCTACCTAGCTAGTAAGCAAACAAAGAAAACAGAAGATCGTCATGAACATATATGCATACAGAGAGAAGTGATATCGACCACCTCTCCTTCTCCGAGAGATTGGTCGAACAACAAGTTCTCGTATATCTATCCGACACTACCGGCTACATATATACAATAATTATCTCTTACAAATATAATCATACGGACTTATTGTCCACATAGTATTCTCCGTCTTCAGCGATCACGTGGTCAAGAAAGAATGCCGCCAATTCCTCTTGAATTGCTCGCATGCGAGCTGGTGCTAGGAGTTCATCCCGCTTCCGAAACATCTAATTTGAAGAAGGGGGTCAATACATATATATATGAATGAATGAAACTCAACACAGATGATGGTAATAAAATAAAATTGTGAATGTTGTTATTTACGTACTTCATATTGTTCGTCAGAGTACCCGCCCCGCTCACTGGTCGTGTGGCGGATGGACTCGCAGACGTAGTATCCACAGAAATCATTCCCTTGTTCCTGCCACAACGACTTTACAAGAAATAGAGGTCAATCAAACTGATAAGCAAGAATGCTAAATGGTATTGATGAAACTAGCGCTTGAATCACTAGGAGATGCGCGGAACATGCTACTATAGTACTTACTTTCGGGTGTCTAAATTCCAGCTCCTTCGGCAGTCCCGGAACTTTTCTGGTGAATTTTCTCCAAACCCTACCGGACAAAGAAAACAATTACTTGATATCAGGAAATGAACAAAGTTGCTGATATGGTGGATAATGATCGATTTAACTTACTTCTTGAGGATTTCAGTCATGTCCGCATACTCCTAGGGATCTTTTCGTTTAGAGTCCAAGACAGTTACTACTCCCCGCTCAAGCCTAATCTCTAGGAGAATATAGTGATACCTGCGCACGCATGCATAACTCATCAATTACATTACTATAACCTAGACTAATATATAAGGGAAACCGAATATGCACAAGACAGTAACACTCACTTGAAGTTGTAAGGAAAGAGTATTATATCTTTGTTTTCAAATTTTTTTTGAATGATCGTAGCAAGTTGGCCTCGGTATCTTCGGGACGATGTTCAACCTCAGTTGCATCTATGAGATATGTGTTAACGAACCCAATATCACCGATTTGTCTTTTCTTCAATTCGGCGATCTTCAATCTGCATAATATAGTGAGGATAATTATAAATACATGCAATGAAAGAGATGAGCTATATAGAGAGACTTAATGACAGAAGTAGTAGTACTTACAGACAGTAGCAGGTGACCGTTGTTTTATCGAGGGCCAATTGATTGAAAAACCGATAGAACTCCTCAAATGGAATAGGCAACAGTTCAATTCCAACGAGGTCATGCTCCGATTTAACTCTCGCATACAAAGTACCCCTCCCCCCAGACTCTCTGCAGATTTTCAAGTACCAATCATGTAATCTTCGCATCATCGTTGTTAAAGATTTTTCATCTTTGACGAGAGGCTTCCCGTACTCGTATCTGTCTATCTGCACCTCCATGGGATCATAATGTACATCGTCGGGCAGGTAATCGTCAACATTGCAATAACCGGGCACCATCCTCGGATCGACGATGTCGCTAGGCACCTTGAGCGGGGGGCACGATTGCTTCGCTTGTTCGCCGAGCTGGGCAATTTGTTTCCCAGCTGCTCGTCGTTCTTTCAGCCTTTGATCACTGACTGTACTTCCCGACCGCTCCGCTTCGGCCCATGTCTTTGCAATAATGCGCTCATAGTTGCCTTTCGGCGGAGACTTGGGTGGTTTTGCCAGGGCAGCCAGAGTGCGCTTCACTTTCACCGGATCTACCTTCTCCTCCGGAGGTGGATGTATCTTTGCTTTCAACCCTTTAAACCAGTCATCCACTTCGGTTTGCGCGATCTTCGTGTTCTCCTCCGGGGCCCTCTCGTATGGTAACTTCTGTGGACTCTTCGAGAAGGACCGAATCTGTATGTCCTCCCGCCTCTGGTTGTACTGCTAGACGCCAGCCGAGCAGACGGAGCAGTTGTCTTCTTTACTTGCTTACGAGGCGGAGGAGAAGGACTACGACGCGCCGGAGCAGTTGCCGGAGCGGCGGCGGGTCTCTTCCGCCCTTGCTGACGAGGCGGAGAAGGAGGAGGCTGGCTGCTCGGGTGCGCCGGCGCAGGCGGAGAAGGAGGCGGAGTGCCTCCACGCGCCGGAGAAGGAGCCGGCCGAGGGCCCTGATCGTCACTCACCGGAGGAGGAGGCGGTGGAGGAGGCGGAGTGCCCTGACTCACTGGAGGAGGAGGAGGAGGCGGAGGTGTCCAGTTCGGAAGGTTGATGAGCTCCTTCCGCCATAGGCATGGAGTCTTCAGAGCAGACCCCAGCCGAGTCTCCCCTTCACCGGTAGGGTGGTCAAGCTGGAGGTCCTCAAATCCCTCCGTTATTTCATCCACCATCACCCTAGCATATCCTTCTGGAATCGGCCGGCAGTGAAAAGTTGCATCGGGTTCAGTAGGATAAACAGAGCCAACAGCCGCCTTGACCTTCAAATTCATCCATTGCGTCATAAGGTGGCAATTTTGAGACTCCGTGATAGCATCCACGAGATAGCTGGCAGGAGCCGTCAAGGCATGCTCCGGCTGAAGCAGCTCGGTGGAAGCCACGCTGCTTCTGCGCTGAGATGGCGGGGTAG
The DNA here is from genome assembly GCF_018294505.1 of Triticum aestivum. Taxonomy (NCBI): domain Eukaryota; kingdom Viridiplantae; phylum Streptophyta; class Magnoliopsida; order Poales; family Poaceae; genus Triticum; species Triticum aestivum. Next base: position 727,269,831 of record NC_057800.1, on the reverse strand, counting down.
CTTCGGGGGAAGCTTCGGCAGTACGTTTGCTGCGATTTGCTTCTCGTTCCTCTATCGCGTCTACCCTTGCTTGCAACGCCTGCATTTGGGTCTGCTGCACTTTTTTCCTCCTCTCATGGGATTTGTAACCGCCTGCGTCCGGAAATCCAACCTTCCAGGAATGGAGCCTGGCGTGCCTCGTGTCCGTCCAGGGTGCTCAGGATTCCCGAGGGCCATTGTGAGATCGTCGTTCTCTCTGTCTGGAAAGAATGTCCCTTCCTGCGCTACTTCGATATACTGCTTAAGCTTCCTGACTGGTATGTCCATTTGATCGTTCGTCCAAATGCACTTCTCTGTTACAGGGTCCAAGGTTCCGCCAGCCCCGAAGAACCAAGTCCGGCAACGGTCTGGCCAGTTAATTGTCTCTGGTTTGATCCCTTTATCAACCAGATCATTCTCAGTCTTGGCCCACTTAGGCCGGGCTACGAGGTAGCCACCTGACCCCGTGCGATGGTGAAGCTTCTTCTTTGCAGCATTTTGCTTGTTTATCGCCGACATCTTCTTACTCTTTTCCGATGTCTTGTGGGCCACAAATGCGGGCCAGTGATCTCTGATCTTCTCATATCTGCCCTTGAATTCTGGTGTCTCATTATTTTCGACAAACTTATTCAGCTCTTTCTTTCACCTCCTGAATAGTTCTGCCATCCTCTTAAGAGCAAAAGACTTGATTAATTGCTCTTTAACTGGGTTCTCTGGATTATCCTCTTGCGGTAGGGTGAAATTTGACTTCAGCTCAGCCCAAAGATCATTTTTTTGCATATCATTGACATAAGACACCTCAGGGTCTTCTGTACCCGGCTTAAACCATTGCTGGATGCTTATCGGGATCTTGTCCCTAACCAGAACCCCACACTGAGCAACAAATGCGTTCTTTGTTCGGATGGGTTCGATCGGTTGGCCGTCGGGCGCGATTGCTATGATCTCAAACCGTTCATCCGAGCTCAACTTTTTCTTCGGGCCTCGTCTCTTTACCGAAGTTGTGCTCGATTTGGAGGGCTAGAAAAAAGAACAAAGACTTAATTAATATGTGTACATACCAAAACAATGAATGCATCAATCAGCTAGTCAGCACAGGCTTAACTAATATATATACCTGGCCGGAGTCGGTTCGGTCACCGGAGCCGTCATCACGGTCTCCTTCTTGCACCGGCATTGGGTCACCGGAGCCATCCTCATGTTCTTCTTCTTGCACCGGCATTAGGTCACCGTAGCCAGCTTCTTCACCCTCTCCTTCCAGACCATCGGTGTCGTTGAGAAACAACGAGACGGCATCACTTCCTTCTGCGATTATGTCCCTCAACAACGCTTCTTTTGCTTCGTCTCGGGCGGTGTCCATAGTTTCTACAAATATTTACAACATGGCAATTATTATTCAAACATGACAAATGGATATATTAGTGCCAAACGTAGAACTAGCTACCTAATCATAGTAAGCTATCGGGAGGGGGTATATATCGACAACGACGACACTACATCTATGTCCCTCGACGACCCTCGTTCCCGATAAAAAAAAGAGGAAGAAGAAGAAAAAAAAGAGGAGAAGAAAGAATAGAGGAGTTCTGTTATCCTCTTCTTCCTCTCATGTTCGAGAGCATCGTCGAGGGGTCGGGAGGTTGCCTAGTGTCAAAGGATTATAAACTTTCTGTTAGTGCCATTAGTTTTAGAAAAATTATAAACTTTCTGTTAGTGCCATTAGTTTTCAAATTTGAAAACACTTTTTTAGTTATTTTGTTTTCTTTGTTGCTTTATTTATTTTATTTTCTGATTAACTTTACTATAAAAATAGTTTTTTCCTGTTTTTTTGATTTGTTTTTTGCATTATTTATTTTCTTTTGTTTTTTGCTTTAATTTTTAATTCTGTTTGCTTTTAGGTTAGCAAAATTATAAACTTTCTGTTAGTGCCATTAGTTTTAGAAAAATTATAAACTTTCTGTTAGTGCCATTAGTTTTCAAATTTGAATAGTTAAAATTTGAATTCTTTGAAAATTGTTTGAATCACAAGTTTGTGGTTACCTTACTAAAAAATGAGAATAGATGCGCTTATAGAGAAAATTCAACCTAAATTCCTAGTAAATTTGTATGAATTTCAGAGAAATTCACTATGAATTTAGGTTAAACTTTTCTCTATTAGGGCATCTATTTTCACTTTGAGAGGAGCTCAACAAGGCGGAGAGGGAAGGGCTTATAAACCGGTGTGAGCGCCCTTCGGTTGGCGAGGTGGGACTAAACTCTGCCCGCAACGAGGACCAACCCTTTAGTCCCGGTTTGTGGCACAAACCGGGACTAATGGTCATGGACCAGGGGCGAGGAGCAAAATTATAAACTTTCTGTTAGTGCCATTAGTTTTAGAAAGTTGAAAGTTGAAAGTTGGCATGGGCCAGGGACTAATGGTCATGGTATTACGAGGGCCGAACCATAAGACATGAAAGCATTTCAAATGAACTCTAAAAAAGTTGAAAGTTGGGATGGTATCATAATTTCACCCACATAGCATGTGCATGTACAAAACGGACAATGGTAGCATGTTCGTGTGTTACAAAGTTGCGGGAGAAAGTCTTCACTTTTTTTTCGCTTGTGTCATTTGCTTATTGCGCCGTAACCATGGATAATCTTCATTGTTTATCAGGATGCTTGGGTCAGCCTTGACATTGAAGGGAGGAATTTCATGAAACTTTTCATAATCTTCAGACATGTCTGTCTTGCCGTCCACTCCTAGGATGTCCCTTTTTTCCTGAAAGAACTATGTGGCGCTTTGGCTCATCGTATGATGTATTCGCTTCCTTATCTTTTCTTTTTCTCGGTTTGGTAGACATGTCCTTCACATAGATAACCTGTGCCACATCATTGGCTAGGACGAACGGTTCGTCAGTGTACCCAAGATTTTTCAGATCCACTGTTGTCATTCCGTACTGTGGGTCTACCTGTACCCCGCCGCCTAACAGATTGACCCATTTGCACTTAAACAAAGGGACCTTAAAATCAGGTCCGTAGTCAAGTTCCCATATGTCCACTATGTAACCATAATATGTGTCCTTTCCGCTCTCGGTTGCTGCATCAAAGCGGACACCGCTGTTTTGGTTGGTGCTCTTTTGATCTTGGGCGATCGTGTAAAATGTATTCCCATTTATCTCGTATCCTTTGTAAGTCAATACAGTCAAAGATGGTCCCCTGGACAACAAGTACAACTCATCACAAACAGTGTTGTCACCTCTGAGACGTGTTTCCAACCAACTGCTGAAAGTCCTGATGTGTTCACATGTAATCCAGTCGTCGCACTGCTCCGGGTGTTTAGAGCGCAGACTGTTCTTGTGTTCATCGACATACGGGGTCACCAAGGTAGAGTTCTGTAGAACTGTGTAGTGTGCTTGAGACCAAGAATATCTGTCCCTGCATATTGTTGAGTCTCTTCCAAGAGTGCCTTTTCCAGTCAGTCTCCCCTCATACCGCGATTTAGGGAGACCTATCTTCTTAAGGCCAGGAATGAAGTCAACACAAAACCCGATAACATCCTCTGTTTGATGGCCCATGGAGATGCTTCCTTCTGGCCTAGCACGGTTACGGACATATTTTTTTAGGACTCCCATGAACCTCTCAAAGGGGAACATATTGTGTAGAAATATGGGCCCCAGGATGACAATCTCATCGACTAGATGAACTAGGACGTGCGTCATGATATTGAAGAAGGATGGTGGGAACACCAGCTCGAAACTGACAAGACATTGCGCCACATCACTCCTTAGCCTTGGTACGATTTCTGGATCGATCACTTTCTAAGAGATTGCATTGAGGAATGCACATAGCTTCACAATGGCTAATCGGACGTTTTCCAGTAGAAGCCCCCTCAATGCAACCGGAAGCAGTTGCGTCATAATCACGTGGCAGTCATGAGACTTTAGGTTCTGAAACTTTTTCTCTGGCATATTTATTATTCCCTTTATATTCGACGAGAAGCCAGTCGTGACCTTCATACTGAGCAGACATTCAAAGAAGATTTCTTTCTCTTCTTTCGTAAGAGCGTAGCTGGCAGGACCTTTATACTGCTTCGGAGGCATGCCGTCTTTTTCGTGCAAACGTTGTTGGTCCTCCCGTGCCTCAGGTGTATCTTTTGTCTTCCCATACACGCCCAAGAAGCCTAGCAGGTTCATGCAAAGGTTCTTTGTCACGTGCATCACGTCGATTGAGGAGCAGACCTCTAGGTCTTTCCAGTAGGGTAGGTCCCAAAATATAGATTTCTTCTTCCACATGGGTGCGTGTCCCTCGGCGTCATTCAGAACAGCTAGTCCACCGGGACTCTTTTGAAAGATTATGTAGTGTAAATCATTGACCATAGCAAGCACGTGATCACCGATGCGCATGGCGGGCTTCTTCCGGTGATCTGCCTCGCCTTTGAAATGCTTGCCTTTATTTCGACATTGATGGTTGGTCGGAAGAAATCGACGATGGCCCAGGTACACATTCTTCCTGTATTTGTCCAGGTATATACTTTCAGTGTCATCTAAATAGTGCGTGCATGCGTGGTATCCTTTGCTTGTCTGTCCTGAAAGGTTACTGAGAGCGGGCCAATCGTTGATGGTCACGAACAGCAACGCCTTAAGGTTAAATTCCTCCTGTCTGTGCTCATCCCACGTACGTACACCGTTTCCATTCCACACCTGTAAAAGTTCTTCAACTAATGGCCTTAGGTACACATCAATTTCGTTGCCGGGTTGCTTAGGGCCTTGGATGAGAACTGGCATCATAATGAACTTCCGCTTCATGCACATCCAAGGAGGAAGGTTATACATACATAGAGTCACGGGCCAAGTGATGTGATTGCTGCTCTGCTCCCCGAAAGGATTAATGCCATCCGCGCTTAAAGCAAACCATACATTCCTTGGGTCCTTTGCAAACTCATCCCAGTACTTTCTCTTAATTTTTCTCCACTGCGACCTGTCAGCGGGTGCTCTCAACTTCCCATCTTTCTTTCGGTTCTCACTGTGCCATCACATCAACTTGGCATGCTCTTCGTTTCTGAACAGACGTTTCAACCGTGGTATTATAGGAGCATACCACATCACCTTCGCAGGAACCCTCTTCCTGGGGGGCTCGCCATCAACATCACCAGGGTCATCTCGTCTGATCTTATACCGCAATGCACCGCATACCGGGCATGCGTTCAGATCCTTGTATGCACCGCAGTAGAGGATGCAGTCATTAGGGCATGCATGTATCTTCTCCACCTCCAATCCTAGAGGGCATACGACCTTCTTTGTTGCGTATGTACTGTCGGCCAATTCGTTATCCTTTGGAAGCTTCTTCTTCAATATTTTCAGTAGCTTCTCAAATCCTTTGTCAGCCACAGCATTCTCTGCCTTCCACTGCAGCAATTCCAGTACGATACCGAGCTTTGTGTTGCCATCTTCGCAATTGGGGTACAACCCTTTTCTGTGATCCTCTAACATGCGATCGAACTTCAGCTTCTCCTTTTCACTTTCGCATTGCGTCCTTGCATCGACAATGACCCGGCGGAGATCACAATCATCGGGCACATCGTCTGGTTCCTCTTGATCTTCAGCAGCTTCACCCGTTGCAGCATCATTGGGCACATCGTCTGGTTCCTCTTGATCTTCACCAGCTCCCCCCGTTGCAGCATCACCGTATTCAGGGGGCACATAGTTGTCATCGTACTCTTCTTCTTCGCCGTCTTCCATCATAACCCCTATTTCTCCGTGCCTCGTCCAAACATTATAGTGTGGCATGAAACCCTTGTAAAGCAGGTGGGAGTGAAGGATTTTCCGGTTAGAGTAAGACCTCGTATTCCCACATTCAGTGCATGGACAACACATAAAACCATTCTGCTTGTTTGCCTCAGCCGCTTCGAGAAACTCATGCACGCCCTTAATGTACTCGCGGGTGTGTCTGTCACCGTACATCCATTGCCGGTTCATCTACATACATTATATATAATTAAGTGTCCAAATTAATAGAAGTTCATCATCACATTAAAACCAAAGTGCATACATAGTTCTCATTAATTAAACCATACATTGAAACTATGTAAAACATCTCAATGCGAAAACAAATGCAATCATAATCGCAACCAAGGTAACAATTGATCCAACGGCATAATGATACCAAGCCTCGGTATCAATGGCATATTTTCTAATCTTTCTAATCTTCAAGCGCATTGCATCCATCTTGATCTTGTGATCATCGACGACATCCGCAACATGCAACTCCAATATCATCTTCTCCTCCTCAATTTTTTTTATTTTTTCCTTCAACAAATTGTTTTCTTCTTCAACTAAATTTAACCTCTCGACAATAGGGTCGGTTGGCATTTCCGATTCACATACATCCTACATAAATAATATCTATGTCACGTTGGTCGGCATAATTTTCATAAACAATAAATGAACCAATAGTTATAAAGATAATATATATACCACATCCGAATCATAGACAGGACGAGGGCCGACGGGGGCGGATACCAAAACCATCGCACTATATAAGATGCAATAATAAAAGTAAGAAAATAATACAAGTATCTATGTAAACATGCAAGTAAGAATATTTTTCCTTTTGGAAAGAAGATAAAAGAAGAGGCTCACCACGGTGGTGCCGGCGATGAGCTCGGCGCGGGTGATCGACGGCGGTGAAGACGGGGACGGGGCGTGACGGACCGCTAAACCTAGACAAATATTATGGAAAATGGAGCTTGGAGGTCGAGCTTGGAGAGGAGAAAGCTTAAGTAGTGTGGCTCGGGCATTCCATCGAACACCTTGTGTGCATAGGAGGTAAGCTAGAGCACCACCAAGCCCTCTCCCCCTCGGCCAGAGAAAAACAGAGCACTGGGGTGCTCTGCTCGCGAGCGAGGGGTATATATAGGCACCTCATTGGTCCTGGTTGGTGGCATGAGCCGGGACTAACGGGGAGCCTTTGGTCCCGGTTCAAGCCACCAACCAGGACCAATGGTGGTGGGCCAGGAGCGAGGCCCATTGGTCCCGGTTCATCCCACCAACCGGGACCAAAAGGTCCAGATGAACCGGGACCAATGGCCCACGTGGCCCGGCCGGCCCCCTGGGCTCACAAACCGGGACCAATGCCCACATTGGTCCCGGTTCTGGACTGAAACGGGACTAATGGGCTGAGCCGGCCTGGACCAAAGCCCTGTTTTCTACTAGTGATAGCACTGGAGGTACGTACTCATCATCGGCATCATGTTTATAAAAAAATGCCACTTGAGTTGCTATCACGAATGAAATTGTGCAATGCCATGCAAGCAAAGATGATATGCTTCTAAGAACGAGGAGAGAAACTTGGAACCCCTTTCAATATGCGCCATTTATGTTTGAGCATCCGAAAAGCACGTTCAATCTCATAATTCACTTGAGGTGGATGGTGACGATGAAGACGGAATTCCGATAGATGGTATGTACTCCCCTTGCAAGGAGCAAGATATCCCGTTCGGTTTGGATATCCAGTGTCCACAAGATAGTATTTCCCTGGGAATGAACAGTAAGTTAGGTTCCCACATAAGAATATAATGAATGATGACATTTTTTATTATGTTATACCTTTGGGAGGCACAGGAGATAAAGAGAAGGGTGCTAATGCGTGATTCAGGACCCTTATGTCATGTGCAATGGGTAAACATAACCTGAACAAATTGTTTCATCAAATAAGTAGTTATATGATTGTATCAACACATGTGTAATGCAGGTCCAGGTCAAATCCATAATATATGACATATATAAACCGGAGTGGAACTTTTAACTATCGGAACCAGAAGGAAACCATAGAATCTACACTATACATATGTGGTTTAATTAGGTTGGTCATGTGCAAGATAGCTACGTAGATTTTGCTTATGCCCACTGTCAACCACAAAAAAACACATCAAGCTTCTTATTGTGCAACAAGTACTAATGGATGTGTATTCAAATATCTAATCTATGGCTCATAATCATCGAATCACAAAAAATAGGAAAACAAATTGAAGTACATGAACAGAGAAGTGAGATGGGATAGGAAGGATGGATGGGAGATTAGAGTTATGGAGGGAGGAGAGAGGGGACGTGTGAAGTACCTTGCTATGGACGGGGGCAACGGCGGCTTGATGCATTGAACAGAGGTCGGCGGCTTGAAGGAGTGGACTGAGGGGCAGCGTTGGAGGTGGCTGGGTGGACGGGGAGAGTAGCGGCGATGGCGAAGGGTAGCACGGGAACGGATAGCCGGGCTGAAGGGGTGGCGCCGCCAGTGAGCCAACCGTAGCTCGTGGCATCTGTGTCCCGGTCTTCATTTATCTCACGGCAGCGCAAGTAGTGAGGGAGTCCTTCGTGTGTGTTTTTTCTTACTAGTTAGCATGCATGTGCAATGCACAAATTTCTTAAGAAAATACACATGCATCCTAGTTATTAGGTAAATAATTAAATAAAAATAAGAAAAAACAATTGTAGTGATGCACTACTAATAAATATTACAAAATCAATAGTTGATAATAAGTACTTAAATGACCGTCTAAAACATGAGGCTCCTCATGTCACGACTATATATTTTGCTTATGCCAGTTATTTCTTAAGAAAATACACATGCATCCTAGTTATTAGGTAAACAATTAAATAAAAATAAGCAAAAACAATTGTAGTGATGCACTACTAATAAATATTATAAAATCAATAGTTGATAATAAGTACTTAAATGACCGTCTAAAACATGAGGCTCCTCATGTCACGACTATATATTTTGCTTATGCCAGTTATTTCTTAAGAAAATACACATGCATCCTAGTTATTAGGTAAACAATTAAAAAAAAGTAAGCAAAAACAATTGTAGTGATGCACTACTAATAAATATTACAAAATCAGTAGTTGATAATAAGTACTTAAATGACCGTCTAAAACATGAGGCTCCTCATGTCACGCGACTATATATTTTGCTTATTCCAGTTAATAATTAGCACGTAACCTAAGAGCTAGGAAGGGGAGTGAGAAGATGTGGTCAGTTCATAGTGCATACCAATAGAAAAAGCAACTGCATGTTCTTCACAGCTCTTCTCCAGTACGAACCTCAAATCATCTACCTGGATCTTTTTGCCCTATTTCTGCATAATGCCGACAGCTGGACAGCATATACAAATAAAAGTGAAAAACACACACAAATAAGTTCATATAGTAATCATACTACAGGAAAATCCGATTCCACACTAACAGACCTTTGGTGCGGGAATAGCTTGAATGCATAGTATAAACATCCAGTCTACGATCTCAATAGGAGAAACTAAAACTCCATTAGAAATCTAAGACTCTCTAGTAGAAAAAAAATACATACCTTTATCTTATTGCATTTCATGCATATTCAGTTTCTTGTCCAACTTCACATATTTAGAGGCAATTGATAATTGAAGATGAATGGGACTTCTCAATAGTAACTTGAAAAACCATGTGCATCCATTAACATCACACTAATAACACTACATAGAACAAAAATACATCATCTCCCCATGATGTGCTATAGGAATTCCACATACCGATCGACCAAAAAAATAGGAAGTTTACATGCTCACGTGCTCAACAACCTCACGATAATATGAGGATTCTTGGCTCTAATGGTAAGGTCAAGACTCAACTGAGGACGCATGTTAACATATGGAAGCATTGCAGTCTCCCATCATCTCACCATAATATGTTAACATAAGAAAGCATGTCGAACGCAGTGAATACAACCCTGAAATCATTGAACTCCACATCGCTGAGAGCTCCATCCCTGTCGTGGTCGCATAGAAAGAATATCCACTTCAAAACCCTCACACGACATATTTAGAGATTGGGCCTCTTGATAAAATAGAGTAGTGGAGTGAAGCACTGCCTTCTGGGCATGGTAGAAGACCTTCCTGTGGTTCACAAACAGTCTGCTTTAGTAAACCTACTTGAGCATAGTATCTAGTGTTCTAACGAACAATCGAAATTACAAACAAAAAATACACTGTTGGAATATTAGGTGAGGCTGAGCAACTGCGTATTGACATTTTGAGCATTCCAGTTTCATGGTGAACAATTAACAATTTGACATAATAAGAGCATCTCCAATAGATGGTCCAAATGTAAAAATACCTAACTTTTGGACCGTCTAGGACAAAAAACACTGCTCCAACAGACGGTCCATATGTAAAAAAAAATTGAACCACGGCCTCCTCGTGATGTAAAATACAACACATCGTGGTGCAAATGTACATCACGATGTGCATCTGGTCCAAAACCAGCCGCCGCCCGCGAACGCCCAACCGCCGGTTCCTTTCCTTTCCCACCCGCTCGGCCGCCGCCGCCCCCCACCGTCCGGCGCCGCCATGGCCGAAGGCGACGACCCTGCCGCCTTCTCCACCACTGCCGTAGCCGGTGGGCCGACCCACGTGGCCGCCATCGCTGCCATCTCGCCCGTAACTGCTGCCATGCCGCCGCCCCCCGCCTGCCGGCCCGGACTCGCGCCGCCCCAGCCGGTGGCCACCACGCCGGCGGCGAAGCCGGCGAAGGGACGAGGCGGCGAAAAACGGCCGGCCAACCGCAGCCGCAACCCGACCGACAGTTCTACGCAGTCGATGAAGGTCTCCACGGCGGCCGCGGCGGCTCGGGGCGAGGACTCGCAGCCGGTGCGGCCGGCGGCCTCCTCCAGCAGCCACACATCCATTCCTCAACCTCCCCCGCCGCCACCGCCGGCCGTGGAGGAAGATGTGGCCACGCCGACGGCCACTGCCTCCAGCATGTTCGACGAAATGTCGCAAAGGTATAAATTTTCCGGTTGTGCTCTCGTTGTTGTTTCAAATTGTATGTGTTATTGATTATTTGTGCGTCCAATTGTAGTTTTGTTGATGAAGCTTTCATGCACGCGACAAATGTGGCAAATGATGATTACATGTATGTGTCACAAGAATATCAAACCCAATATGATGATGACAATCTTGATGTGGACGATGAGGGCTTTGTTGTCAAGGGAAGAAGTGGAAATTATACCACCGCGGAGGATGTGTTGATATGCACCGCTTCGAAGAAAATCTCTCAAAATGCAAGCGTTGGAAGTGACCAAACGGTGAACACCTATTGGCAACACATCAGGGAGCACTTCGATGAGCGCAACACAAGTGGTCACTTCCATTCGAGCGACTCTCTACGCCAACGTTGGTCCGCCATCAACGCCGAATGCCAAAAGTGGGCCGGTTGCTTGTCAAACGTTGCTCGCATGAACCCAAGTGATTGCGGTGATAGTGACTTGGTAAATATTTCCACTTCGTGTGTGCTTTGTCAAATAATCCACATGTTGATGATGATGTGTTGCTTCTTTTATTGTAGAAAATGATTGCACAAGGATTGTTTCGAGAGAGGAACATGAAAGCGAGAAGAAGAAAAGGAAAGGAAAAGCTTTCACTTTTCATCATTGCTACAAAGAGCTCAAGGATGAGGAGAAGTGGAAAACTAGAGAGACTTTTGAATCGTCGAAGAAGAAGAGTGCGGTGCTTGGGGATGAAGAAGATGTCACCATTAAGGAGACGAGCCCCACTCCTCACTCCGCGACAAAATCTTATAGGCCCGATGGAAACAAGAAAGCGAAGGGAACCAAGGCCGGAGACAATGATCTCAAGGATTTGATGCCATTGTCATGGCGAGGAAAGAGTATGCCAAAGAGAAAAGAATCTTGAAGCACAAGGAAATAGAGGAGAGGAGTGAGGCCGAGCGGCTGAGGAGAAGAGGGCGATGGCCGAGGAGAGATTGGCCGCGGCCTAGGAGAGTAAGGTGGACCTAGAGGAGAAGAAGGCCGCGGCCGACGAGATGAAGATGGTTGAGGAGAGGACACTCAAGCTTATGTTTATGGACACATCAACTCTTGATGCCAAGGCAAAGGCATATGTTGAACTTTGTCACGATGAAATGCTCATGAAGAAGTAAATGTTCATGAGGCAAATGATGATGGGAGGAGGCATGGGAGGTGCCATGGGTGGTTACATGAACATGATTGGAGGTTCCATGAATGGTGCATTTGGCGGAAACATGGGAGGTGGCTTTGGTGGCAACATGAAAGGTGGCTTTGGCGGCATGGGAGGTGGCTTTGGCGGCAACATGATGGGTGGCTTGGGAGGTGGCTATGGCGGCAACATGAGTAGCGTTGGAGTTGGCTTCGTCAGCAACATGACTGGTATGCGACGCAATGAAGATGCTTCCGGTGGTGCTCACGGCAACGAGAGTTCACCGCTTGTTGAGAACGTCGACAAAGACGGTGGTGAAGATGATGATCGTACCACGGTTCACAATGCCGGTGGTGTTGATGACCTGCATGAGTAATATTTATATGCATTTCAATTTCTAGGGCGAAAAACTTTGATTGAGACGATGCTCTTTTGGTAGAGGGATTTGATACTTATGATCGTGATGCACTTTTGATTGAAACTATATGATGATGATGCACTTTATTTTCAAATTTTTGATACTATTTCAATGCAAAACCGCGGCTGAACAGTGGTTGGCAGCAGCCGCACGGCCATTTTCAGATTTTTACATCTTTGGTTTGGACCATCTATTGGAATTGCTCTTTTGGACCATCAATTTGGACCATCTCTTGGAGTTGGGTGTTTTTCGGAGCTCCAAAATGCACTTTTTGACGGTCCAAATTTTACATCTCCGATTTTGGACCGCCAAAATTGAAACCATCTATCGGAGATGCTATAAAAGGTTACCAATGCAAATTGATTCAATGGTTGTCTTTTTGACCTGGATCGCAGAGTTTGGTCAAGCCTTCTGTTAGTCGTCCCTCAGGTCCAGCATGCACCCCACCATGATCACAGGCGTCTTCAACTGCAATCACACAAACATTGGACATCACAAATCAAGACGAACAACCCTTGGAATCACCAACCGTGCCCTGACGAAATCTGCGACAACCACAAACCAGGCCATAGAGCGCAAGATTACCTGGATGCGCCTGAGCTCCGGGAGGCAGTAGGAGCTGACCCTGTCGAGCATGGAGAGCCTGTCTGAGTACGTGAGAACCGCTGTGTCCGCCTCCTAGCGTTCGGCGTTCAGCTTAGGCTTTTGCTCCGGGCTGCAAACCTGCAACACACAGACATACAAACCATGACGACGGGGTCAACACCGGCGCAAACACCAAATCAATCTGCGAGGGGGTCAGGGGCGGACCTAGCTCCAGCCATTCTCCAGCCGGCATGGCGCGGCGGCCCGGGACGAAGCGTCTAGGCGGCGGAGCTTGGGAGCCGGGGCGGCGGCCCCGGGTGCTGGTGGCGGTGCTGCCAAGGTGGCCGTGTGGGTGGTGCTGGGGCAGACCTGCGGCGGCGGCAAGCTCCTGCGATGGCGGATGGTGGCGACGGGGCAGATCGATCCCCTGCCTTGCTGCGCGCGCCCCTGACCTCCTCCCCAAGATGGCATACTGATCTGCGGCGGCTGGTGTCGGATGGACTCGCGAACTGGCAGTGGCCATGGTGGCGGCGGTCTGTTTCCCCATGAGCTGCACCTGACGTCTTCCAAGATCCAACCTAGCTGCGGCCAGTCGCAAATATGTCTCATGCATGGCGGCCCTCGTTTCTGGCAGCGCCCACCTCCCTCGATCTGTGTTGGTCGCTCCGGTGTGGCGGTCGTTGAGACAACGGTGGTCTTGGCATTGCCCCGGCCATGCGGTCTCTAGATTGTTGGGGCTGCGGTGATGTGCTAGATGGATGAGGTGATTTAGATCCAATTGGCCGGATGGTGGCGTATGTAGATTGTTCTGCAGCGACTTCATACGAGTCCACGACATCATCAAAAAGACTTCGGGATGTTTTATCTCCTGATCCGATGGATGACTTCAGTGGTCGGTTACAAATTAGAAATTATGGACAATGACTTGACGCAGAGGGTTGTTTGTGGACTAGCGGTGATCCAATTGTAGCTGCTCGGATAGCGTAAAAGCGGTGGAGACAACACATGTGACATTTGGATGGCGGTGCTATGTGCACCCGTTCTCGAGCTCCGGGGCGAAAGCCTAGGACAGACCCGAGTGGTTATTCCTGGCAATGGAGATGTTTTTTTATGTCGTTACCTTGTTGGAGGCATTGCTCGGATATGTTCGGACTCATAATTCAGTGTGAGAACTTTGATACTGACCTTTGTGGTTGGATCCGGTGACGGCGTCACTTGAGTGTCGCTTCCTTCCTGAAGGCGTTGCTGTTGAAGATCCTTGTCATCCATGTGGTGTCAATGGTTGGTGCGGATATGGTCTTAGTTGTAGTTTGTCGATCGTGCATCTCATCGCTTTGAGGCTTATTTCTTGTTTCTTTTTCTTTTTTGCACACTTGCACATAGCTTTTGGTCTTATGTATTCGCTGGTTGCCGGTGTATTTTTGTGTGTATTGGGTTGGCTGTATGCATCTTAATTATGCAGAGGCCAGGTGTGTGTTCAGTGTAATGTATCATCTTGATGCTCCATTTGAGCCAATAAAATCCACCCTTTGTCAAAAAAAAAAATTGCTAATTGTTGCAACAAATTGCTGGAAAGTGTTAAGATTCAAAGGCTTTGCCTAGGATCGTCGAAGTGCATCCTCACATCTTCCAGAGATCACGCTGCCCTTGGCGGGGATGGAGCGCTAGAGCCGGTCCATCAGCGCGCACACGCATTGGATCTCTCCGCACCCGTCGACTCCCGGCGGGTCCGTCGCGTGGATGAGCGGTGCCGAGGAGGAGTAGGAGGACGGCGTTGGTACCGAGGCGAGCCGCTCGACGCGGGCCAAGATCAACAACCTCCGCACGCTCGGATACACCTCGGACAGCTTCGCTACGCCATTGCCCCCGCCGGCCCCGCCGGAGAAATCCATCGCCGCAGCAGTCGAGATGGAAGAACCCTCTCGATTGTTTCGGTGATGACGGCAGTTTCTTTTTTTTTTTTTGCGGGTAGGTGGCGATGGAGCGTAGGGAGGGCTGACGGGGTGCAGGGGAGGCGACGACGAGGGATGAGGGACGTGCATGCTGTTGTTGCTCGGCCGGAGAGGTGGGCCTGGACGTGGTGGGTGCACAGTGTTAAAAATAAATAACTCTGGCTGTTATTACGGGATAATACCGGCTTCCTACACATCATGTACGGTTCCACGACTCCAGCGAGTTTCTGGAACGGCGCCTCTACAAGCGGTCGCATCCCTTCAAGGCGTCTGTTCCTTATGTATATAAGTGTACAATCATCATCAACAAAGAACAGTTCGATTCATTATTGTCTCTCTCAATTTGCCTCTCGATTAGTTCAACACGTTATCAGCATGCTCTCGGCGGAGCGATCCAGATCGGCCAACCAAGGCCGGTGACGCCCCAAAGAGCAGCGGCGGCGAGTCATGGCTGCTGATTGGCGGCGCTCGAGGCCATGCCCCCGCCGGCTGTCCGCAGCGATGTCATCGGGCCCATTGCTATTCCCGCGAGGCCTCTCCCTCAAGCGGCTCTCGCGTCCGCAGTATACCCAGCAGTGGCCACGGTCACGGTCGCTCGGCACAGCGCGCCGCTCCGTATCAGCATGGATAAATCCCAACAGGAGAACTTCATCGATCAGGAGCAGATCTATTTTTTTCCTTCTGTGATCTATTAACTGATTCTCAATTATGCAGAAGGAAACGCTTATGAGCATGTCCAGAATGATTGAAGTTCTTGGACGGAAAGAGAAGAAGAAATAATCAGTGGCCGCACAAGTTCAACAAGAACAAGTCCGATGGGAGACAAATCAATCACCCTGGACTTCCAAATAATTGATCTAATTGCTACTTCCTCTGTTTCAAAATAAATAATCCAACTTTGTATTAAAGTTGAGTCATCTATTTTGAAACGGAAAGTCCTTCTTTTCCTATATACTAATATTGTACATACATGCTCGCTATCATGATCAGTACCTTGCATCCTCGCCAGTCGCCATTGCAGCGCACACATCGGCTGGCCTCAGCCATGCGGCAGCAAGAAGGCCTCGAGCACTCGACGCAGCGGCTTCACCAGCGCGGCTTCCCGCGACCCCGTGGCACGACAGCCTGGGCATCCGTGGCGGCTGCGCCCGGCTCGGTCCTTGCGTGACTGCGCTTCCGGCGGACGACTCAAGCAGCGACCAATGGCCATCCCATCTCCACGCGCGCCTGCGGCGGTCGGCACCGACGCCCTCCGGCGCCAGCAAGATACTGCGGCGGTCGGCACTCACTCCGCCCGCTGGCACATGGAGCCCATCCGTGCTCGGGCACCCGCCTGCTCCTCGGCCGAACGTCCATGGGGGGCTCCGTCTAAATTGGGGATCGATGAGGGAGTCCTGGACTAAGGGGTTCTCGGGCGTCCGACATGTTGGACATGGGCCGGACTAATGAGTTGTGAAGATACAAGACCGAAGATTCTTTTCCGTGTTCGGATGAAACTCTCCTTGGCATGGAAAACAAGCTTGGTGACCAAATATGAAGATTCATTTCTCTGTAACCGACCTTATGCAACCCTAGTCCCCTCCGATGTCTACATAAACCGGAGGGCATAGTCCAGAAACGAATACAGTCATACAGGCTAGACTTCTAGGGTTTTAGCCATTACGATCTCGTGGTAAAGCAACTCTTGTAATACTCATATTCATCAAAATCAATCAAGCGGGAAATAAGGTATTACCTCCATAGAGAGGGCCCAAACCTGGGTAAACATTGTGTCCCCCGTCTCCTGTTACCATCAATTCTAGACGCATTGTTCGGGACCCCCTACCCGAGATCCGCCGGTTTTGACACCGACATTGGTGCTTTCTTTGAGAGTTCCACTGTACCATTCTCAAAAGGTTTGAGGACTCCTTTAATCATCCACAACAATGCTGTCTAAGGAGAGGTCTTCCTCCCCGGACAGATTTTCGTGTTCGGCGGCTTCGCACTGCGAGCCAACTCGCTTGGCCATCTGGAGCAGATCGATAGCTACGCCCCCGGCCGTCAGGTCAGACTTGGGAGCTTGAACTACATCGCGGATATCCACGGAGACTTGATCTTTGATAGATTTGGGACCACGGCAGTCGCTCCCCGTCACCACGATGAACATGACTTAAATCTGTCAACAGGCCATACCCAGGAAATTGCACCTATAACCGCTCTGGCTTTAGATCCGGAGCAGATCGCGCCATCCGAGGACGGGAAGCTCAACCCCACCACTGAAGCTGCAGATTCCGTGGCGTTGGAGCCGCACACAGACCTAAGCTCGGGTGATGTCCGTGTCATTGGAACCTCAGACTCGTTTCCGGCTATAAGTTCCGAACTATGTGCGTCCGCGTATGTCGAGCAAGATCGGTCATCGATCGCCGAATTCAGCGTCGCGGACATCTTCCGGCACTCGCCTTTAGGCAACGTGCTGAACTCATTAAAAAATCTGTCCTTAGCGGGGGACTCACAGCCGAACTGTATCCGGTTCGAACTAGAGGCTGATGACGGGGAATTTTGCTTCTCACCCGCCACCCACTACATAGCCACTGTCCAGGACTTAACCGACATGCTCGATTACGGCTCCGAAGACATCGACGGTATGGATGACGATGCAAATGAGGAGCATGGCCAAAACCCGCCGTTTACCAGACGTTGGACGGCCACTTCTTCGTACGACGTGTACATGGTGAATACACCTAAAAGAACATAACGACGATGACAAAGAAGATCCAGTCGAGGATAAACCCCCTGAGACACAGCCAAGATGCCGGCATCAACGGCGCCGCTCTAAGTCACGTCGTGCAAAAGACAGAAATACCAGAACCGGAGAAAACAATACTCCGGGTGATGCCGAAGACAATGAAGACCCTGTCGGGGCAACCTCTGAATAGGATGAACAGGAGGACGGGCACGTTAGCCCTGATGAACAGGCCATACACGAAGACTCGGAGAACAGTAATTATCTTCCGCTCTCGAAGGATGAGGAGAGCCTTGGCAACGAGGATTTCATCATGCCTGAGGAACCTCTTGAGCAGGAGCGCTTTAAACGCCGGCTAATAGCCACTGCAAGGAGCCTAAAAAAGAAACAGCAACAGCTTCAAGCTGACCAAGACCTGCTCAACGATAGATGGACAAATATCCTAGCAGCCGAAGAATACGGCCTCAAGCGCCCAACCAAGGGTTACCCGAAGCACAGATTGCTACCTCAGTTTGATGAGGACGCGACTGACCCTGCACCACGCGGTCGGGACAATGCGGCTAACCGACCACAACACGGTCAGGATAAAGCGGCAGCTCAAGCCGAACAGCAGCCCGCCGCACCCCAATGAAAAAACAGAGATAAAACAGCTCGGGGTCATACATACAACCCTCGGCAGGACCTGGACAGTAGAGCAGGACATTCCAGATCGATCTACGGATCGCAAGGACGTGCCTCGACACGAAACCTCGGCTACCTATTCGGACGTGACAAGTCTAGTCATGCCTGGGCCGAAGACCCTGAAGGACTCCATCTGAGCTACGTCGCGACGTGGCCGAATATAGAGGCGCCGCACACCCACTCTGCTTCACTGACGAAGTAATGAAGCATGAATTCCTAGAAGGGTTTAAACCCGTGAATCTCGAATCATAAGATGGAACAACTGATCCCGCGGTGTGGATCGAGGATTTTCTTCTCCATATCCATATGGCCCATGGAGATGACCTCCACGCCATCAAATACCTCCCGTTAAAACTCAAAGGACTAGCTCGGTACTAGTTAAACAGTCTACCGGAAAACTCTATTGGCAGCTGGGAGGACTTGGAAGACGCCTTCCGCGACAACTTCCAAGGTATATATGTCCGGCCACCAGATGTTGATGACTTAACTCACATTTTCCAGCAGCCCGGAGAGTCAGGCAGGAAGCTCTGGACTAGGTTCTTAGTTAAAAAGAACCAAATCGTCGACTGTCCGGATGCAGAAGCCCTAGCGGCCTTCAAACACAGCGTCCGGGGCGAGTGGCTCGACCGCCACCTCGGTCAACAAAAACCAAAATCCATGTTAGCCCTTACCACTCTGATGACCCGCTTTTGCATGGGAGAAGACAGCTGGCTCACTTGTAGAAGCAGCAGTGCTAGCGATCCGAGCACTTGCGAAGTCTGAGACGGCAATGGCAAGCCATGACGCAGCAAACACAAACGTCGCAACGATAACGAAAGAACACACGACGAAGCGGTCAATGCCGGATTCAGCAATCCCAAACCCGGTCAATGGAAAAAACCATTCAAGGCAAACAGAGAAAGACCATCCAATTTAGACAAGATATTGGATCAGCCCTGCCAGATTCATGGCCACCCCGATAAACTAGCTAATCATACCAACAGAAGCTGTTGGGTCTTCAAGCAGGCCGGCAAGCTCAACGCCGAACACAAGGGGAGGAGGCCGCCGGTTGATAGCGACGACGAAGAGACTCACCAACCAAATACCGAGGGAAGTAATTTCCCTCCGAAGTAAAAACCGTGAACATGGTATACGTGACACACAACCCTACAAGGGAGGAGGAGAATCACTCTCTCTGGACGGAGGATCATACTAGGGCAACCTCAGCCGAAGTACAAAGCGGTCTTATTAAACTGCATACCTTGTCGGCCATTAAGCCACCGATCTCCATTCAACAGGATCGACCAATTCCGGAGCGGGACTAGCAGTTCGGCTTCTGCCGTCCACCTCATATACCTGCGAAATCTGTACCGCACATACATAACTATGCACTCAAGATACCCTGGGCATCGGCTGAAGCACAATACCACTACTAGGAAAATGCATACCAGTAGCACTGGTTTTTTTGCTACCAATAGCACTGGCAGACGCGCTACTACTACGGCGCTAGAGCTATTTTTTAGCAGTAGCGCTTGTTTGTCCCAGCGCTACAGGTAACTAAAGATAGCAGTAGCGCTTTTTGTAACCCACGCTACTACTATCCTAAGTACTAGCAGCGTGCACTTTCCCCCACGCTACTACTAGTTAATTAGGACTAGTAGCATGCACCTTTTCCCCCACGCTACTACTAGCTAATTAGGAATTAAAAAAAGATGAAGTATTCATGGATGTAAATCAGAGACACATCCAGTGCAAGATAAACTAAGGTCACACAACCATCTCAACTGGAAGAGATCACAAGAATCCATTTAACATCGGACGCACACAACCATCATCGAAATCGTGGGTACCTTCCCTAGTGTTCACCACCAAGCTAAACAAACCACTTCTCTAGATGTATCTACCAAGGCTCGGAGTTCAGACACCGGTGGACCCAAATCCTCCCCCCCCCCCCGACGGTGGCATCGAGGTCCTCCACCTCGGCGACCTTCGGTGTCACGATCACCTGGACGATCATCTGTGTGACGTGGCTGCCGGGCTTCACCAGGCTGAAGAGCACAGCGCCCACTAGGCCGCGCTAGTTAGCGTCGATCACCCCTGCGTCCACGTCGGGAAAGTGGAAACTTGTTAGTATCCAAATATCATCAGTTCAACCAAATCGTATATTACAATTCACAAGACCCATTAAGTTAAGGTTCCTTCTCATCTTGCTATTTAAAAAAGCTCATGCCGAAAATATATGCTTAATTCCTCACTGGCTATTCAAACTAAATGGTCCATGAATGCACATGGTTACCATTGATACCAGTCTAGATTAGTACTGTCTATAAAGTTGCAATTCCTAAAGTTGATCATCTCTTAGTTTTGTGAGGAAAATATATTCCTTTTTAGAAAGCGTACAACTACAAATATCTTCTTACGAGCGGGACAAGGCAAAGAAAAACACATAAATTTTGTAGTTACTAAATCATTACTGAGCGGGACAAGGCAAAGAAAAACACATAAATTTTGTAGTTACTAAATCATTAGCATTAATCAGTGCCTTCTGCTATCGTTTGTTACAATATCAAGTTAGCCAATGTAAACAAAAGAAAGCAAGACCAGACTACTATAGCTTCACCTTTAGATTATTTTGGATCCATTGCAAAAGTATGATATGAACATACTACCTACACCAGTACAATTGATTGAAACTCAAGGCAAAGAAACTGTGAATGAATCAAACTGGATACGGGCCTACAATCAATCAAATTGGATATGTTCTTGCAAGCTACAAAGATGTTCAGAATTACTTGCAATCTGGTTTTTGCAAGCTACAAAGATGTTCAGAATTACTAATTATCCAATTACCCTCTCTTGGGCCAGAGTTATGTCTCAATATAACGCCACATTTCTCAAACTCTCGGAGAACAAGCTTGGTATCTCTAAGCGAGAATCTGTGAGAGGGGCAGTACGATAGCTTACTAGTACTGGTCTTGTACTTGAGGTGGAAGAATATAATAGAGTACCAGTACACAGGTACTAATTACAATTAGTAAATATTGTATTGGTGAGACAACAAGACAAGTAGTAGTGCTCTGTACCGCGGCTAGGGAATTATGCTCGCTTCATTTGGGGTTAATAATGTTGATAGACTATCGCTGGCAGTAAGACAGCCACTAGTGTTGTAATAGTTGAGGAAGATGAACATAATACAGCGAACACACACAGCTAAAAAGTATGTACTAGTAGAATACGGACACATTACCAAGTGGAGTAGTAGTAGAAGGGACCTAAGCTACAACGCTACACCAAGAAGTGTCAAAATTCTGAAGGAAATGTTCAGTTTAGAAGTATTCAACAAAGACACTTCAATCACAGAGCTCAGTATCTACTAGCTTAAATTCAAGTGCAAGGTTTCCATCTAAGAAACTATCCACACATATAGTAAACGACTAGTCAGAATACGTAAACATCAAATCTTATACTAGAAGAGTTGGCAGCAGTTACAAAGCCATTCTTCTTAAACTAGTAGGAACCTTGCCGTTGCAGCGTATTTGGTGGCATTGGACATGCTCTCCATGCTTGGTGGCGGGGAGGAGAGGGAGTTGAATGAATGTTTGTTTAAAAAAGGAGTAATAGCGCGGAAAAGAGAAATTGGCCTCAAGTGGATGAAAATGACAGAACAAAGTTTGAGTGGTATTTCAGTGAAACAACATAGTTTAGTGCCACTTAATCCAACAGATTTCTGTACAAAGCAAAGAACAAATAAAATTAATTTTCAGCAGACGTATATTTCCTTGCATGTTGTGTAGTACATTAGCTACGAAAATAAATATACGAAACCGAAAAACTGAGTGATTTCTATAAATAAGACATCGCCTATGTAATATGGTTATGAGACGGACAAGCTGAAATATTAGAACAATTTTGTACACAGAAAATTTTACCTTGTCGGCAAGCTGAAGGAGCTCCTTGGCTGTCCCAACATCTGCGGAGGCACACAGGTTGCTCCGCTTGGCCTCCATCACCACGAACAACTTTTTCCCCATGCGGTTCTTGGTCAACCCCGCCCTCTCCGCAAACCCTTTCCTACCCACCTTCGGCTTAGCCCGGCACATCAAATGGACGTATATAAGCATACATACAAATAGTAACAAGAGAAACAAGGGCTGGGCAACAAGGCAGTTTCACTCGTATGTACCTCGTGTGGCTGGTCATCACTCCCCAATTCTAGAGCATGTTTTGGCCAACAAGGACCGAGCATTTTTTCACACCTTCACGGCCTCATTACTCTCCAGTTCGGTTAACCTATTACTCCTACATGAGAAGGATGAACAATCAGAATGTGCAGGAACTCATACTTACTAGAGTGATCTTGTCACACACAACAAGGGAAATAAAATAGCAGCAGCAGGTGCAAGCTAACCTAATTAAAGATTCAGTTTTCTCCTCTCTGAAGATAAAAAAGTTTCAGTTTGGTTGTGACACCTAACGTAATTAATTCAGGCATGGCATGCGAGGGATAGAGGGACCTTGAAGAGTAGGAAGAAGCAGACCCGGAGGAGCGGTGGTCTTCTCTTCACTTGCAGGTGGTGCCCTGTGCGTGACCCCTGTGGAGAAGAGAACAAGGATGGAGCCCTGCTGCCCTGTGCGTGAGGAATCAAGGAAATCAGGGAAGGTAATCCAAGATGGTCAAGGAAATCAAGGAAGGCTACCTTGGCTTGATGATTTGCAGGTCCGCTCCATCCACTGGGCCATCTCCGTCGAGGTCGTGGTGGATGGATCTGACCTACACGGTCGATCTCCCTCCCGCTTGCCTTGTCTTCCCTAGTAATGAGATGGGGGAAGGAGGAGACGGTGTGGGAGGCGGCCATGCAAGAGATGGATCCACGGGCCAAGTGAGGGGATCGTGGCCGGCGGCGATGGGGAAGAGGGCGCACCGAGGTCGGAGTGGGAAGCCCTCTGCCGGGGCCCTGGATCTGGATCGGAGTCGAGGGAGGAAGGGGAGAGAGAGAGAGAACATGATGAGAGAGACGGGGGGGATAAGGCAGAGAGGGAGGTGTGCGCTTAGTTGTAGCGAATGCCTGTGAGCCGCACTATCACTAAGTTCGCAGTCGTAGCGCGGCCTCAGGAACACACGCTACTACTAAGCGAGCAAACTAGCTCTATTACTATGGTCTGTCCTGGGGGTGTGGTGTGGCACACTTACCAGTAGCGCGTTCCAGAAAAATATACGCTGCTGCTAACTAATACCAGCAGCGCGTTTTCTACCAAGCGCTACTGGTATGTACTAGTAGCGTGGTGTCCCAAACACACACTACTGGTAAAGTTTTACGTATAACCATTTTCCTAGTAGTGTATGGACGAACCTGCAAGTACTCCCATAACTTCTGTTTCTTTTCTAACTACTCTTTCTTTTTCATTATCCTTTACCACAGGTGACGCAAAGGCTGGTCATCTCATGGACTTCATCGGAGTTCAGGTTCGTACACTCACCTAAGGGCTATTTCCGTCAAGGAGTCCCCTCACAGAGGACAGGCGGCGCAGACGTGGGACAGAAGGTTCAAAATAATTTTTTGTAGACCATACTCTTTATTTTGAGCCTGTAAAGTGCCTTTTTCCTCCGCGTTCGACCCTGGGAATGTCAAATAGCCGGGGTTGAGGCTCTATTATCTACAAAATAAATTTTGGCATATCACTCAGGTCCCAGTAAACATAATCCGCATCCAGCATTCGCTTTTTCTAAAGGAACTGAATTCGGCTCCTTAGGTTGTTTCACACATACACCTCTGCATCACTTGCTAGGTGCTTGGTATGGGAACAAATGAGTTGCCGACAAGTCCGAACAGCTTTATAGTGTACTTCAGCGTTGCGAGTTTGGCCTTATATGCATCAGCTCCGAATCATGTCTTGGGTCAATAGTTAGGTTGCTCGGCTCCTGTGATTGCTACCTCACGTTCTGCCCTATAGGCTAGCGTAGTAAAGGGAGAACTACTGCGATTGTGCTTCTGGTTCACCTGGTCAAGCACCTCAGTAGAGAAAGCCGAAAACTGACTTTCATGATGCGGCGAGAGCTGGTCAACCACTCGATGACTTATCGGAATCTTTCGCGATTCCCTCCGTATTATACGAAGGACCTTTTTCTTCGGGTCATATATGTAACGCACCGTATTGGAATAAGCCGTGTACATACCAGGGGCTATATCGTAGTCCCCCCATAAAAATCCTATGGCTAAGAGAAAGTGTTAACGCCCTATAGTCCGTTTTCCTAGTTCACCGCATTGACACCTCTTTAATGGACCAAGACGTTGGGTTAAGAGTGATCAAATGCTTTTCCGAACACCCCTGTACTTTCTACGAGGGGGCTGAAGCCGACGACTGGAAAACTATCAGATTAATAGAAAAACGGCCGCACAGGAGGAACAAAAGTTTTAGGCGAAACTACAAAAAATAGCCTTGTTATAATATTGTCTTCTACAAATTTCCATACATCTCACTCGAATATCATGTTTTTCGAGCATTGACCCTCTATCAAGCAGGCACCCTTCAGGACATCCTGGAAATAATGCTCTGGTGCGTGATGGTCTTTGCCCTTGGGTGGACCCCTCGCTGCAACATCGGTGGCCTTCATCTTCGTCCAGTATGTCTTGACACGGGCAAAGGCCATCCGTGCACCTTCAATGTACACTGACCGCTTAACAACGTCGATACACGACACCGCTTCAGCAAGTCGCCGCACCAAACCAAAATAACTATCCGGAATTGGCTCGTTCGGCCACAACCCGATCACGGCATCCTTCATGGCAGAACCGGATAGTGTATGGAGCTCGGCCCATTGGGTCATCTGTTCGTTCAGCAATAGTGGGCGTTTTGACGCACCGAAATGTGACCAGACAAGCTTCTCCGTTGCATACCCTTCTTGCGCTTGGTAAAACTGCGCCGCATCGGAAGCACTCTTCGTCATGTCCGATAATGCGTATGGAGAACTCCACACTTGATTAAGTGGAGCATAATTCGGATCACCGAACTTAATTCGCAATAAAAAGGGCTTACCAGCCACGATCTCCCCAGCTTGTCAGATCTCCTCTCAGGCCGCTCTAGATTCAGACCGTGTTTCTCTCGCCTCTTGTAAGGCCTTGTCAAGATCATCCGTTTTGGCTTTATTATCCTTCTCGAAGAATTCACAGCGGCTAGTGGCATCCTTTAGCTCACGCGTCATCGTGGATATTCTCTACTCGCATTGGCGCCGAGCAGCCTGTTCGGCCTTTAACTCGGCAGATGCCTTCTCGGCACCCGCGTTATCAATCCGGGCTTGCTCCTTGGCCCGGGCAAGATCAGCCCAAAGGATCTCGACCGCGGTGGCACCATCTGCAGTCATACATATTTCAGTATACAATTCTTAGCGTCATGATCAATCACTACCGGAATCACACCCTATGCCGATGGCCCTGGCCGTTGGCATAGCCCTGACTGGCCGTTGAGACAGGCCTATGCTGACGGCCCTCGTCGGCATAGGGCCGTCGGCAACATATCCGTCGGCGTAGCCTGGGAGGCCGTCGGCATAGAAAGGTCGTCGGCATAGGTCCTATCCCGACGGTGTCCGTATATCTATGCCGACGGCCCTAGCCATTGGCAACGTTACCTCCAAACGGCGGCCGCCGTCAAGTCCTGACCAACGCCTGCTCGCCACGTGTCAGGTCTATGCCGACGGCCTGGTCGTCGGCTTAGTTTGAACCTATGCCGACGGCTAGGCTGTCGGCATAGACGAGCCACGTGGCGAGCAAGCGTCACCCCTGGGGCAGGTCTATGCCGACGGCCTAGCCGTCGGCATA